>NW_023270305.1:78497627-78563051 GCF_011800145.1 Mirounga leonina | reverse complement strand
TTAGGACTGCTTAAGCTGCATCCCAAAGATTTTGAACAGTTGTGTTTTCATTTTCATTGGTTTCCATGAATTTTTTAAATTCTTCTTTAATTTCCTGGTTGACCCATTCGTTCTTGAGTAAGATGCTCTTTAGCCTCCATGTTTTTGAGTTCTTTCCCACTTTTCTCTTGTGATTGAGTTCTAGTTTCAAAGCATTGTGGTCTGAAAATAGGCAAGGAATAATCCCAATCTTTCGGTACTGGTTGAGACCTGATTTATGACCTAGGATGTGATCAATTCTGGAGAATGTTCCATGGGCACTAGAGAAGAATATGTATTCCGTTGCTTTGGGGTGGAATGTTCTGAATATGTCTGTGAAGTCCATTTGGTCCAGTGTGTCATTTAAAGTCTTTATTTCCTTGTTGATCTTTTGCTTAGACGATCTGTCCATTTCAGTGAGGGGGGTTTTAAAGTCCCCCACTATTATTGTATTGTTGTCGATGTGTTTCTTTGCTTTTGTTATTAATTGCCTCATATAATTGGCTGCTCCCATGTTAGGGGCATAGATATTTACAATTGTTAGATCTTCTTGTTGGATAGATCCTTTAAGTAGGATATAATGTCCTTCCTCATCTCTTATTACAGTCTTTGGTTTAAAATCTAATTTGTCTGATAGAAGGATTGCCACCCCAGCTTTCTTTTGGTGTCCATTAGCATGGTAAATGGTTTTCCACCCCCTCACTTTCAATCTGGGGGTGTCTTTGGTTCTAAGATGAGTCTCTTGCAGACAGCATATCAATGGGTCTTGTTTTTTAATCCAGTCTGATAGCCTGTGTCTTTTGATTGGGGCATTTAGCCCATTTACATTCAGGGTATCTATTGAAAGATATGAATTTAGTGCCATTGTATTGCCTTAAGGTGACTGTTAACGTATATTGTCTGTGTTTCTTTCTGATCTATGTTGCTTTTAGGCTCTCTCTTTGCTTAGAGGACCTCTTTCAAGATTTCCTGTAGGGCTGGTTTTGTGTTTGCAAATTCCTTTAGTTTTTGTTTGTCTGGAAGCTTTTTATCTCTCCTTCAATTTTCAATGACAGCCTAGCTGGATATAGGATTCTTGGCTGCATATTTTTCTCATTTAGTGCTCTGAATATATCCTGCCAGTCCTTTCTGTCCTGCCAGGT
Source organism: Mirounga leonina (assembly GCF_011800145.1). Taxonomy (NCBI): domain Eukaryota; kingdom Metazoa; phylum Chordata; class Mammalia; order Carnivora; family Phocidae; genus Mirounga; species Mirounga leonina. The sequence goes on along the minus strand of NW_023270305.1, from coordinate 78,561,891 downwards.
CTCTGTGGATAGGTCTGTTGCCAATCTAATGTTTCTGCCATTGTAGGTTACATATCTCTTCTCCCGAGCTGCTTTCAGGATTTTCTCTTTGTCTATGAGACTCATAAGTTTTACTATTAGATGTCGGGGTGTTGACCTATTTTTATTGATTTTGAGAGGGGTTCTCTGTGCTTCCTGGATTTTGATGCCTTTTTCCTTCCCCAAATTACAGAACTTCTCTGCTATAATTTGCTCCATTATACCTTCTGGCCCTCTCTCTCTTTCTTCTTCTTCTGGGATCCCAATTATTCTAATGTTGTTTCATCTTATGGTATCGCTTATCTCTCGAATTCTGCCCTCGTGATCCAGTAGTTGTTTATCTCTCTTTTTCTCAGCTTCTTTATTTTCCATCATTTCATCTTCTATATTAGTGATTCTCTCTTCTGCCTCATTTATCCTAGCAGCTAGCACCCCCATTTTTGATTGCACCTCATTAATAGCCTTTTGATTTGTACTTGGTTGGATTTTAGTTCTTTTACTTCTCCAGAAAGGGTTTCTCTAATAACTTCCATATTTTTTTCAAGGCCAGCTAGTATCTTTAAAGTGATGATTCTGAACTCTAGATCTGACATCGTACTAATGTCCATAATGAGTAGGTCCCTGGCAGTCGGTAGTACCTCTTGTTCTTTTTGTTGAGGTGATTTTTTCCGTCTTCTCATTTTGTGCAGAGGAGAATAGATAAATGAGAGAACAAAATGCTAGCAGAGTAACAACGTCCCCAGAAAATATACTCTAAACAAATCAGAAAAGACCTGAAGCCGGGGGAAAAGAAAGGGAAAGAGAGAAAAAATAAAAAGAAAAAAAAGAAAAAGAAAAAGATAAAAACAAAAACAAACAAAACAAAACAAAACAACAACAACAAAAAAACAGAATGTGATCAAATATGATCAGGCTGGTATATAGATCAGTGCCACCTACTAGATTTGGGGTGTATTTTGGTGTTTTAGAAGAAAGTGCCTCCCAAAATTTTAAAGAAAGAAAAACTTATATATGTACAAAAATAAGGGTTGATATGATGAAGGGATGGAATATGAGTGTAAAGATGGAAATTATAAAAAATTTTATAAAAGGAATTGATAAGAAGTTGTTTAAAAAAAAAGAAGAGGATTTAAAAAAAGAAAAAAAAAGGGAGAGGATGTGATCAGGCAGGGGAATAGAAAACACCATATACTAGAGATTTAGGGTATATTTTAATCTGTTAGAAGAAACGATCTCAGAATTTTAAAGAGAGAACAACTTATATATATAAGCCAAAAATACGGGTAACTACTATGAAGGGATAGAATATGACTCTAAAAATTAAAAATAAATTTTTTTTTAAAAGGGATTGATAAGATGTTGGTTGAAAAAGGTAAAAAGAAAAATTCAAAAAGAAAAAAAGACAGTTAAAAAAAAATTAACTTTGAAAGACTAAAGAATCATGGTAAAAAAGCCACGGATTCTATGTGCATTATTCCCCTAGCGCTGGAGTTCTGCCATTCTCATTGATTGGTAAACTTGGTCTTGGCTGGCTGTTCTCGCTGATCTTCTGGGGAGGGGCCTGTTGCCGTGGTTTCCAAATGTCTCTGCCGGAGGCAGAATTGCCCCGCCCTTGCCCCCTCCTGTTTAAGTAATCTGCTTGGGTTTGCTCTCCGGGGCTTTTGTTCCCTGCGAGCTTTCCGTACAGCTTTGGAAGTGGAGAGTGAAAATGGCGGCCTCCCAATCTCTGCCCCGGAGGAGCCGAGAACTTGGGGCCCCGCTTCTCAGTGAGCACCCAGAGAAAAGCCGTCAGTCACTCCCGTCTCCCTGGTCTCCGGCCGCACTCCGTGCTCACCCGGCCTGTGACCGCGCGTTTCTATCTCTGTCACCGGACCCCGGGTGGAGTCTCCAAACCCAGCAGATCCCTGCGGTGCGCTCCCATGCGGCTCTTCCTGGGGGAGGAAGGTGAGTCTCCCTGGATCTGCCGCTTGTTGGGTCCCTGCTGGGGGGGCAGTGGCCTGACTGTGCCGTGGATCTCAGTTTATGGCCACCCCGAGCTGAGAGCCCGCACCTGGGCTCCGCCTCTGCAGCCAGCTTCCCTGCTCAGATACCTGGGAGCTCTGCCACACTCAGGCACCCCCGGTCTTTCTGTGACCCCGAGGGTCCTGAGACCACACTGTCCCGGAGGGTTCCACCCCCCGCTTAGCCACCAGAGTGACATCCCTCGGTGGAGCAGACTTTTAAAAGTTCCGATTTTCTGCTCCGCGGCTCTATCACTTGCCAGAAGCGGCGATGGAGGCCCCTCCCCCGCTGTCTATCCTCCCGAATATCACCTCGGATTCACTTCTCCGCACGTCCTACCTTCCAGAAAGTGGTCGCTTTTCTGTTTAGAGAGTTGTTGCTATTCCTTTCTTCGATCTCCTGTTGGGTTTGTAGGTGTTCAGAATGGTTTGATCCCTATCCAGCTGAATTCCTGAGAGGAGATGAAATCCAGGTCTCCTACTCCTCTGTCATCTTGCTCCGCCCCCCCAGATGGATTTTTTTAAAAAGATTTTTTACTTATTTATTTGACTGAGAGAGAGATTGCGCACAAGACGGGGGAGCAGTGGGCAGGGGGAGGGGGAGAATCAGCTCCCCTAGGAGCAGGGAGCCTGATGCAGGACTCAGTCTCAGGACCCCAGGATCATGACCTGAGCCGAAGGCAGTCGCTTAACCAACTGCGCCATCCAGGCACCCCCATAAAGATGGATATTATCAAAAGCGTCTGGAATCACATTTCACAGAAAGAATGCTTTATGTTTGGAGTGAAAAGGAGTGTGAATATATGTGTGCATGCGGAGTCATGCGTGCACACATACAACAAATACACACATATTTATGAATACATAATTAGCCACAATGGCTCCATTAACTTTTGGTGTCTTAAGAAAAATTAAGCAGGTTATTCTTAACTAATAATTCAAGATATAGCCAGTGGGAAGTGCTAGTGTCATTTACAAAAACGGCTGATGCCTTTTCTGAAAACATATTTCCATAGAGTGACATAGTCTCCCTCCCATTTTGAGTACTGTTTTGAGGGGGTGAGTGGGTAGGTAGTCAAAATTTTTCCATGAAGGGATTGTTGTGTGTTATCTTTGATGTACTTTCTCCTCTGTTCCCTCCACCCACCAGTGGGCAGCTGCCTCTAGCTGTGAGAAAAGGCTCCAATAGGACAATTGAAGAACGTGGGGTTAAAGATGAAGATGTTAAGAATGTGTTCAAGCATAAACATTGATTTAGAGACTTCACTTGGAAGCATTTAAAATATCTTTAGGCACAAAGGCAAGCTCTGAGCACTGTAATGCCCCAAAGAAGCATCTGTGAGGACAGGGAAGGTCCCACAAGAAACAGTGCCTCCTATAGGAAATGCTCCAGTACCATCATCTGCCCCCTCACCCTCAGTGCACACTCAGCCTGCCAGTTGGGCTGAGCTGTCTACATAGGGAGAGAGGGAAAGAAGCCAGTTGTATATGCAGAGCAGAGGTTAAAGTGCAGTAGCTCTTACACTGCTCATACTCTGGGCTCACTGTATTCTTGTTTCACTGTAAATATGAGCTAGAGAGAAACTACCTGTGCCGGGGCTCACATAGTGAAATCACCTCCAGAGCTGTTACTGTTCTCTCTCAGTAGATGGCACTGTTTTGAACGAATAGGATTTGGTTGAGTTTGGAAAGGTGGAATAGAGTAGTTCTTTAAATGAAGATTTTGTTCTCATGAATTCCAAAGCTTTGTTACCAAAGATGAAATAGTATAAGAGAATAAAGAATAAAGAATGTTTACCAGGTCCTAGATCAGCACTATCCTGTGGAAATACAATGTGAGCCACGGGTACTTCTGGAGTTTCTAATTCAAAAAGTAAAATAAAAAGTGAAATTAGCTTTAATAAAGTATAGATATAAGATATAGATACAATATATTAAAATTTCAGAATGTAATATATATACAAATTTTTAATGGGTATTTTGCATTCAGATGAGCAATATTTCATTTCCTCAATAACCTGTAACTAATGGCTGTGTTTTCCCCTTCTGTTATTCCAGAAACAGGTGTGATTTTCCAGAACAATTGGTCTATACAGAGATTTCCTCACTTTGTTTAGGGTAAATTTTAGTGTTGAATTTGATCCTTGCCAAAGTAGAGTTTTCATTGATGCAAAAGATGTGTGTGTGTGCACGTGTTTGTTTGTGTATAAATATCAGTTTTTCCTCCTTCTAAGAAGAGGACAATGCCAACATCCGGGATAACTATTAGAAAGTCCTCTGTCATCCATTAAGCAAATATCTATTGAGCTCCTACAATGTAACAGGCACTGCTCTGACAAATAAGAACCATCCTCATAGTCTGAGACCAGCATTAAGTAAAGCATTTGAATAGACACAGTGTAACTTGTACCTTTTCTCATCATTGCTCTCCTTTAAGTTCCCCCAATTAACGTTAGTTCCTACCTTCCTCCAGAAAGTTTCCTGGGTGCTATGTCTGCACTCATGAAGAAGGTGGCTGCCCAGAAGATCAGAGTCTAGTAGAGGTGGACAAGAAAGCAGACAACTACACAGGATGGCAAACGTTATGATTAAAACATGCTCAGGATGTTACGAGAGTTTGGAAGAGGAGCCCAAATGCAGACTGGGGACACTAATGGTGGAAGAGGGGAAGGGGTGAAATTTCTGGAAGGGTTTGATGTCTGAGCTGAGTCATAAAATTGTGGGCAGGGATAGAAGAGGCGGAGGATGGCATCTTCAGTGGGCTGAGGGTGCAGCAGTGGGCAGTGGGCAGGGGAGCAGCATCCGCATTTGCTTGGAAGCATGGGGCAATGCGATGTGGTTGGCAAGCTACAAGCAGGTTAGGCTGAGGGTAGGATACCAAGAAGAAGGGAGGAGCCATGCTCAGATCATTAAAGTGTCCAATTCAACCTCTTTCCTGTTAAGACAAGGAAACTGAAGTCCACAGAGGGCAAACAGATACCAATCGCCTCTCTTAGTTTGGTCCCTCAAGTGGCAGCTAAATATTCCTGATATAGGTCTAAGGCTGCTGAAAGGAATATGATCATTTGTTCAGCATTTATTTTAATGAGGACATAATCCCAATGGCTCTGCTATTGGAGTTTAGAGTTTTGGAGGTGATATGGGACTTCGCTCCAGTGGCTAAGTAGGGGGTGGATCCCTCGTGGGACAGCGTGGTCTCAGGACCCATTGGGGTCACAGAAAGACCAGGGGTGCCTGAGTGCAGCAGAGCTCCCAGGTATTGGAGCGGGGAAGCCGGCTGCAGAGACGGAGCTGCGGAGCGGACTCTCAGCTCGGGGTTGTCAAACTGTAATCCACAGCACAGTCCAGCCACTGCTCCTCCAGCAGGGACCCAACAAGCGGCAGATCCAGGGAGACTCACCTTCCTTCCCTGGGAGGAGTGGCACGGGAGTGCACCGCAGGGATCTGCTGGGTTTGGAGACTCCACACGGGGTGGGGTACCAGAGATAGAAATGCTCAGTCACAGGCTGGGTGAGCACGGAGTGCGACAGGAGACTGGGGAGATGGGAGTGATGGACTGCTTTTCTCTGGGGAGCACTGAGGAGAGGCCCGAGTTCTCTGCTCCTCAGGGGTGGAGATTGGGAGGCTGCCATTTTCACTCTAGGCCTCCAAATCTCTATGGAGAGCTTGCAGGGAACAAAAGCTCCTGAGAGCAAACCCGAGCGGATTACTTAGCCCAACCTGGCAAGGGCAGGGCAATTCCACCTCCGGCAAAGACATCTGGGAACCACAGCAACAGGTCCCTCCCCCAGAAGATCAGCAAGAACAGCCAGCCAAGACCAAGTTTACTGATCAATGAGAACGGCAGAACTCCAGCGCTAGGGGAATAATGTACATAGAATCCAAGGCTTTTTTTACCATGATTCTTTAGTCTTTCAAAGTTAATCTTTTTAACTGTCTTTTTTAAAAAAATTTTCTTTTTCCCTTTTTCAACCAACATCTTATCAATCCCTTTTTTAAAAAACTTTTTTATTTTTCATTTTTAGAGTCATATTCTATCCCTTCATAATAGTTACCCTTATTTTTGGCATATATGTATAAGTTGTTCTCTCTTTAAAATTTTGAGATAGTTTCTTCTAACAGATCAAAACTTACCCTAAATCTCTAGTGTATGGTTTTGGTCTACTCTCCTGCCTGATCACATTCTCTCCCTTTTCTTTTCTTTTTTTTAATCCTCTTTTCTTTTTTCAAACAACTTCTTATCAATTCCTTTTATAAAATTTTTTTATAATTTTCATCTTTACAGTCATATTCCATCCCTTCATCATATCAACCCTTATTTTTGTACATATATAAGTTTTTCTTTCTTTAAAATTTTGGGAGGCACTTTCTTCTAGGACCAAAATACACCCAAAATCTAGTGTGTGGCACTGATATATGCACCAGCCTGATCATATTTGATCATATTCTGTTTCTTTTTGTTTTGTTCTCTTTGTTTGTTTGTTTTTATCTTTATCTTTTTCTTTTTTTTTCTTTTTCTTTTTTCTTTCTTTCCCTATCTTTTTCCCCCAGCTTCAGGTCTTTTCTGATTTGTTTAGAGTATATTTTCTGGGGACATTGTTACCCTGTTAGCATTTTGTTCTCTCATTCATCTGTTCTCCTCTGGACAAAATGACAAGATGGAAAAAAATCAACTCAACAAAAAGAACAAGAGGTAGTACCGACTGCCAAGGACCTACTCAATATGGACATTAGTACAATGTCGGATCTAGAGTTCAGAAACATCACTTTGAAGATACTAGCTGGGCTTGAATAAAGGATGGAAGTTATTAGAGAAACCCTTTCTGGAGAAGTAAAAGAACTAAAATCTAACCAAGTCAAAATCAAAAAAGCTATTAATGAGGTGCAATTAAAAATGGGGGTGCTAACTGCTAGGATAAATGAGGTAGAAGAGAGAATCAGTGATATAGAAGACCAAAGGATGGAAAATAAAGAAGCTGAGCAAAAGTGAGATAAACAACTACTGGATCACGAGGGCAGAATTCGAGAGATAAGCGATACCATAAGATAAGACAACATTAGAATAATTGGGATCCCAGAAGAAGAAGAAAGAGAGAGAGGGGCAGAAGGTATATTGGAGCAAATTATAACAGAGAACTTCCCTAATTTGGGGACGAAAACAGGCATCAAAATCCAGAAGGCACAGAGAACCCCTCTCAAAATCAATAAAAATAGGTCAACACCCCAACATCTAATAGTAAAACTTACAAGTCTCAGAGACAAAGAGAAAATCGTGAAAGCAGCTCAGGACAAGAGATCTGTAACCTACAATGGTAGAAACATTAGATTGGCAACAGACCTATCCACAGAGACCTGGCAGGCCAGAAAGGACTGGAGGATATATTCAGAGCACTAAATGAGAAAAATATGCAGCCAAGAATCCTATATGCAGCTAGGCTGTCATTGAAAATTGAAGGAGAGATAAAAAGCTTCCAGGACAAACAAAAACTAAAGGAATTTGCAAACACAAAATCAACCCTACAAGAAATACTGAAAGGAGTCCTCTAAGCAAAGAGAGAACCTAAAAGCAACATAGACCAGAAAGGAACACAGACAATATATAGTAACAGTCACCTTACAGGCAACACAATGGCACTAAATTCCTTTCTTTCAGTAGTTACCCTGAATGTAAATGGGCTAAATGCCCCAATCAAAAGACACAGGCTATGAGATAGGATAAAAAAACAAGACCCATTGATATGCTGTCTGCAAGAGACTCATTTTAGACCCAAAGACAGCCCCAGATTGAAAGTGAGTGGGTGGAAAACCATTTACCATGCTAATGGACACCAAAAGAAAGCTGGGTGGCAATCCTTCTATCAGACAAATTAGATTTTAAACCAAAGACTGTAATAAGAGATGAGGAAGGACACTATATCCTACTTAAAGGGTCTATCCAAAAAGAAGATCTAACAATTGTAAATTTCTATGCCCCTAACATGGGAGCAGCCACTTATATAAGCCAATTAATAACAAAAGCAAAGAAACACATCGACAACAATACAATCATAGTGGGGACTTTAACCCCCCCCTCACTGAACTGGACAGATCATCTAAGCAAAAGATCAACAAGGAAATAAAGACTTTAAATGACACACTAGACCAAATGGACTTCACAGATCTATTCAGAACATTCCATCCCAAAGCAACGGATTACATATTCTTCTCTACTTCCCATGGAACATTCTCTAGAATCGATCACATCCTAGGTCATAAATCAGGTCTCAACCAGTACCAAAAGATTGGGATCACTCCCTGCCTATTTTCAGACCACAATGCTTTGAAACTAGAACTCAATCACAAGAGAAAAGTCAGAAAGAACTCAAATACATGGAGGCTAAAGAGCATCTTACTCAAGAACGAATGGGTCAACCAGGAAATGAAAGAAGAATTTAAAAAATTCATGGAAACCAATGAAAATGAAAACACAACTGTTCAAAATCTTTGGGATGCAGCAAAGGCAGTCCTAAGAGGAAAGTATATAGTAATACAAGGCTTTCTCAAGAAACAAGAAAGGTCTCAAGTACACAACGTAACCCTACAGCTAAAGGAGCTGGAGAAAGAACAGCAAATAAAGCCTAAACCCAGCAGGAGAAGAGAAATAATAAAGATCAGAGCAGAAATCAATGAAGTAGAAACCAAAAGAACAGTAGAACAGATCAACGAAACTAGGAGCTGGTTCTAAAAGAATTAACAAGATCGATAAACCCCTGGCCAGACTTATCAAAAAGAAAAGAGAAATGACTCAAATCAATAAAACCACGAATGAAAGAGGACAGATCACAACCAACACCAAAGAAATACAAACAATCATAAGAACTTATCATGAGCAACTCTATGTCAGCAAATTAGATAATCTGGAAGAAATGGATGCATTCCTAGAGATGTATCAACTACCAAAACTGAACCAGGAAGAAATAGAAAACCTGAACAGACCTATAACCACTAAGGAAATTGAAGCAGTCATCAAAAATCTCCCAAAAAACAAAAGCCCAGGGCCAGATGGCTTCCCAGGGGAATTCTACCAAAATTTCAAGAAGAATTAATACCTATTCTTCTGAAACATTTCCAAAAAATAGAAATGGAAGGAAAACTTTCAAACTTGTTTTCTGAGGCCACCATTACCTTGATCCCAAAACCAGACAAAGACCCCCATCAAAAAGGAGAACTACAGACCAATATCCTTGATGAACATGATGCAAAAATTCTCACCAAAATACTGGCCAATAGGATCCAACAGTACATTAAAAGGATTATTCACCATGACCAAGTGGGATTTATCCCTGGGCTGCAAGGTTGGCTCAACATCTGCAAATCAATCAACGTGATACAATACATTAATAAAAGAAAGAACAAGAATCATATGATTCTCTCAATAGATGCAGAAAAAGCATTTGACAAAGTTAAGCATCCTTTCTTGATCAAAACTCTTCAGAGTATAGGGATCGATGGTACATACCTCAATATCATAAAAGCCATCTATGAAAAACCTACAACGAATATCATTCTCAATGGAGAAAAACGGAGAGCTTTCCCCCTAAGGTCAGGAACGTGGCAGGGATGTCCACTCTCACCACTGCTATTCAACATAGTATTAGAAGTCCTAGCCAGAGCAATCAGACAACAAAAAGAAATAAAAGGCATCCAAATTGTCAAAGAGGAAGTCAAACTCTCACTCTTTGCAGATGATATGATACTTTATGTGGAAAACCCCAAAAGACTCCACCCCAAAACGGCTAGAACTCATACAGGAATTCAGTAAAGTGGCAGGATATAAAATCAATACACAGAAATCAGTGGCATTCCTATACACCAACAACAAGACAGAAGAAAGAGAAATTAAGGAGTCATTCCCATTTAGAATTGCACCCAAAACCATAAGAGACCTAGGAATAAATCTAACCAAAGAGACAAAGGATCTGTACTCAGAAAACTATAAAATACTCATGAAAGAAATGGAGGAAGACAAATGGTTTGGAAGAACAAATCTTGTGAAGATTTCAATGCTACCTAGAGCAATCTACACATTCAGTGCAATCCCCATCAAAATACTACCCACTTTTTTCAAAGACATGGAACAAATAATCCTAAAATTTGTATGGAACCAGAAAAGACCCCGAATAGCCAGAGGAATGTTGAAAAAGAAAAGCAAAGCCGGCGGCATCACAATTCCGGACTTCCAGCTCTATTACAAAGCTGTCATCATCAAGACAGCATGGTACTGGCATATAAACAGACTCATAGATCAATGGAACAGAATAGAGAGCCCAGAAATGGACCCTCAACTCTATGGTCAACTGATCTTTGACAAAGCAGGAAAGAATGTCCAATGGGAAAAAGACAGTCTCTTCAACAAATGGTGTTGGGAAAATTGGACAGCCACATGCGGAAGAATGAAAGTGGACCATTTCCTTACACCACACACAAAAATAGACTCCAAATTTTTGAAAGACCTCAATGTGAGACAGGAGTCCATCCAAATCCTAAAGGAGAACACAGGCAGCAACTTCTTCGACCTCAGCTGCAGCAACTTCTTCCTAGAAACATCACCAAAGGCAAGGGACACAAGGTCAAAAATCAACTATTTGGACTTCGTCAAGATAAAAAGCTTTTGCACAGCAAAAGAAACAGTCAACAAAACCAAAAGACAACTGACAGAATGGGAGAAGATATTTGCAAATGACATATCAGATAAAGGGCTAGTATCCAAAATCTATAAAGAACTCATCAAACTCAACACCCAAAGAACAAAGAATCCAATCAAGAAATGGGCAGAAGACATGAACAGACATTTTTCCAAAGAAGACATCCAAATGGCCAACAGACACATGAAAAGTGCTTAACATCGCTCAGCATCGGGGAAATCCAAATCAAAACGTCAATGTGATACCACCTCACACCAGTCAGATTGGCTAAAATTAACAAGTCAGGAAAGGACAGATGTTGGCGGGGATGCGGAGAAAGGGGAACCCTCCTGCAGTTTTGGTGGGAATGCAAGCTGGTGCAACCACTCTGGTTCTTCAAAAAGTTGAAGATAGAGCTTCCATATGATCCAGCAATTGCACTACTGGGTATTTACCCCAAAGATACAAATTAGGCATCTGAAGGTGTACGTGCACCCCGATGTTTATAGCAGCAATGTCCACAATAGCCAAACTGTGGAAAGAGCCAAGATGTCCATCGACAGATGAATGGATAAAGAAGAGGTGGTATATATATACAATGGAATATTATGCAGCCATCAAAAGGAATGAGATCTTGCCATTTGCAATGACATGGATGGAACTGGAGGGTGTTATGCTGAGCGAAATAAGTCAATTACAAAAAGACATGTGTCATATGACCTCACTGATATGAAGAATTTTTAATCTCAGGAAACAAACTGAGGGTTGCTGGAGTGGGGGGTGGTTTCGGAGGGATGGGATGGATGGGTGATAGACACTGGGGAGGGTATGTGCTATGGTGAGCGCTGTGAACTGTGCAAGACTGTTGAATCACAGATCTGTACCTCTGAAACAATATATTATATGTTAATGAAAAAAAAAGAAAGAAGAAGATAGCAGGAGGGGAAGAATGACGGGGGTGAAATCGGAGGGGCAGACAAACCATGAAAGATGATGGACTCTGAAAAACAAACTGAGGGTTCTAGAGGGGAGGAGGGTGGGAGAATGGGTTGCTTGGTGATGGGTACTAAAGAGGGCACGTTCTGCATGGAATACTGGGTGTTATGCACAAACAATGAATTATGGAACACTACATCAAAAACTAATGATGTAATGTATGATGATTAACATAACAATAAAAAATTAAAAAAAGAAAGATCTAAAAATAATTGTACTCTTTCTAACAAAATGATTATTTCTATTTTAGGGTACAAAGTCAGAATTTTTTGTGCATTTTAATCTTTCTGTCCTACTTTTAACAAAGCTGGTGCCTTCTAGAGAAAGAAAATGACCTTCTTAGTGTCTCTGAAATTCACCACTTCTCCCTTTTTGTTCTCTTTTATTCCAGAGCAGAAGGAAAAAGATTAAGACAGACATATCCCTGCTGCCTTTTCGAATAAAAAATATCATTTTCCTAAAACCCTATAAGCCAGAAACCATGTATGATTTTTCCTGCAGGTGTGGGTTGCTCATTTAATCTACAAGGTGTTGAATTATTGATGCTGTACTTTTTTCTTAATTTTGTAATACTTCCTGTAAACTTGACTTCACTGTAGACTTTCACCCTGATTTCACATTTTACTTCAGCCTGTGTCGACCATTAATAATTTAACATCCAAAGTTACATGTTATCAAAATCCTTTGGAGATTTTCAAGGCAACACTGACTGAAATGAAATTCTCTCTGTATTCCTGGATGTTTGTTATGGAAAGACACAGCTGCACTATTTATCTAAAGTGTAAGCACATAAACATAAATCAGTATGGTTACCCGGCATGCACATATGTTAAAGTAGAGATGTAGTGGAAGTTGTTTTTTACCTATTGGGTTTAGTCAGTGTATTATGATAGAGGTGGCCAGAGGGGCTAGGGATAAGGCTGCTTAGGAGACCGCCATAGTTGTACAGTGCCACCATATACACTCTCTGAAATCTAAAAGAAATTGGCTGAAGAGAATTATGTCCATGATCATCTCAAGGGATGGGTATGGCTGACAGAAATCATTGAACATTTGTGTCTCTTCCAACAGCGTGGATGGTGGGTAATGGAGGTGGGGAATTTGGGAGTGGTGGTTTTTTTTGTTTTCTGTTTTTGCTGCAGTAGACCACAGGAAAAATATTTCCCTTTAATTTTGGAAAGGGAATTAAAGTTGCCAAAGTTGAGGTAGCTCAACCTGAGTTCTGCAAGTAAACATCTTAAATTATTAAAATTTCCTGTGCTGAATTTATAGATGTCAAGCTGCCACCAGTAATTCCTTTCTTCTCTTTAACATTTAGTCAAGTGGCCTTTATGTAGTTTGAAAATAATAAGAGAATCACAAGCATCTGTGATTGTACTCCAAGTGCAGTTTGTACCACTGGAAGATTCTAATGCTAGAAAGCTAAGCTTACAGAGTTAGGGAGGCTTGTTCTCTGTGGTAAAGCCTGCTGGGTATACTCACGAATGAATTCAGCCCAGTTACAATCGCCTACAGTGTAATAATAATTTTCACCTTCTGCCCCACAGAGTATCACCAAGTACAAGGCTCAGAGTGGGGAGGAAAATGCCTTTCTATTCATTATTTCTATTAGTTGGTAATAATGTCCTTATGTTTGTATAGATTTCAGCCAGTAAAGGTCCTGTGTTATACAATCTTTAGCAATTTGTTGAGGTCCTTACAGAAGTGGGGAGACATTGTTAGGGAACATTCTCATGGTAAGCACATGTGACTCCGTTCACCATCATGTTCCTGGACCATGTACAATGCTGGACACAGAGTGACCACTGACTACATGATATCATTTGTTTAATGAATAAATGAGTTCAGGACACTTAAAATTCCATGCCATGATTTGAATTAAATTGGTGGCATCTCACACTAGTCCCCCTTTCCACTACAAGTATGTTCTCCAGGCTGGGTCTCAGAGCCTTTCCACATAGTCCTTCTCTTTCTTTCTGTATCTCATATTTTTACTTATAAACACTTTACAAAACTTAGTTGTTTCCTGAATTTCCTGAAACTGGAAGGAAGCCAAGCTCTCTCCAACTGCCTGCTTTCTCTCTGGGACTTTGGCTTCCTTCTCTACCCCTCCCTTCATGACACCTCCTTCATTTGAAGTGGTAATGCCTGCTTGTATCTTAAGTCCCACTCCACCCTTCCCTGCCTCCTTTTCTAGCTCTTCCTTCCTCACTAGGATGATGAAGTACCAAACATTAGTTGGCCCTAGGAGCTCCACCATGAACTTTAGGTTTCTGCATTGTGAAGTCCTAGTGGTCTTACAAGCACTGGACTTTGAGATGTTAACAACTGCAAGATGCCTTTGAGATTCTCCTGTTAAATCTCACTGGTATTCAAATGACTAAAGTCACTCAGGGAACGGATAGCTGTAATGGACTGAAAAGTTCTCTTGACTCCCAGGCACTGCTCCTCTGCTCACCTGCCCTGCCCTTGAGAGAGCTTTAACAGACGTGGGGCAGGTAGTACAGTGCTAGCACTTGGGCATCTGTTGGTCTTGCAAGCAAAACCTTAATTGCCCTGTAGAAGAACTTGGGGGTCAAAGAGAGAAAGAGAAAAGAAAGGAGTGGAGGTAGGGAGAGGGAGGAGAAAGAGATGGAAAGGTTCTGTAAAAAAATGGAAGTCCGTGACTGGCTTATTTCACTTAGTATGATATCTTCAAGGTTTGTCCATGTCACACAGTAGAGGATTTTCCTCTATTTTAAGGATGAATAATATTACATTTTATGTATATGCCACACTTTCTTTATCCATTCGTCTGCTGATGGATACTTAAGTTGTTTCCACATCTTGGTTGTTGTGAGTAAAGCTGCAATGAACATGGGAGTATTAATATCTCTTTGAGATCCTGATTTTATTTTTTTTGGAGAAATTCCTAGAAGTGGGATTCTTGGATCATATGTTGGTTCTATTTTTGTTTTTCCAAGGAACCCATACTGTTTTCCATGGCAGCTGTGCTATTTTGCACTCCCACCAACAGTGTACAAGGGTTCTTCCAACTTCTGATTCCACTTTATGATATATCTAAAATAGTTAAACTCATAAAAGCAAAGACTAGAACTTGGTGATTCCCAAGGGCTGGGGTAAGGAGTAAATGGGTTTGTTAATCAATGCGTGTAAAATTTAGTTATGGAAGATGAATAAGTTCTAGAGATCTGATATACAACACTGTGCCTAGAGATAACAATAATGTTTACTTAAACATCTGTTAAGAAAGTAGATCTTATGTTAAGGATTCTTACAAAAAACAAAAACAAAAACAAAACAAAAAAAGGAAAGAAGCCTCAAAGCACAAATGCACACATTCTCACATTGAAATTGCTAGTATTTTCCAGTGATAGATGGTGTGGTGATGTGCTAATGATGGCAAAATAATTCTCAGTCTCCCAATGCTATCTCCACTGTTATTTAGAATGAACTACAAAGAAAGTCTTGGGCACTATTCCATATGATCTGTTATCTAAACCATATTTTCTTTCCTTATTGTTTTTAACTTAAAATATATATTTAGCTGGGAGATAATGGCTTCCACTAAGCTGGGATTTAGTGAAAAACATTTTTGGAACTGAATAAGATCTATGCTTTTCCTCTTTATATTTTGAGTTAATTATATATTTGAGTTCCCATTGCACAGTTGTGTGAATGTGCTCCTGAGATTTTCCAGGTGTTGAAAAATAAAAAGTCAAAACAAAAATAAAATGACTAGAAATAAGTGTACCGTTGACACATTAGTCCTGTAGAGAAAGATTCTGCTGGTTAATGCCACCTGTTTCAAACTTCATGTTCTAATACTTTTAATCAAATAAAACAAATAATTCATTCAAAAGCAGTTTCTCAGGTTTCCATATTTTTTTTTTCAATCTAGGTATCTAGCATGTATTTAAGTCTGTCATATTCATTAATATCTTCCTTACGTTTTTAATTGTTTTTATGAGAAGAAATCATAAAAGCAACTTTAATAAATTGTGACACTATGGCAATGCCCTGTGTTTTTACAATGATATCTGTTTCTATCAGTTTCCACTCATTTATGGGTCTTATACATGAGATGATTTATCTCTGTTTCTGAGCAGATGTTACCACTTAGGGAAAAAGACATTTGTGCTTGCATAGTAAGTATACTCTGGAGACTTCAAAGTACTTTAACTGGATTTAAGAATCTGGCTCTCAGACCTCAGGAGAAAACATACATTAGTCCCATTATAAATTTAAAACTTTATTGAATAAAAGATGTTGAAATTCTTACTTACTATAAGCATTTTAGATATCCATCTATCTGGGTATTAGTAATTCCAGGGTTCCTGATGACTGACATTGTTCAGTTTTTCTCCCTCATCTAGGGCCAATAAGTAGCTTTATTTTTAAAAATTTTTTTGAGTGTTTCATTTTTTTCCAGCTTTATTGAGATATAATTGACATATAACATGCAAGTCTAAAATGTACAAAGTATTGATTTGATATACACATAAATTGTGAAATAATTACCACAATAATGTTAGTTAACACATCTACCACCTCACATGGCATTTCATGGGTATGTGTGTGTGTATGTGTGTGTGTGGTGAGAACTTTTAAGATATACTCTCTTAGCAACTTTCAAGTATACAATCCAATATTGTTAACTATAGTCACTGATGTATGCATTAGATCCCTGAACTTATTCATCTCATACCTGGAAGTTTGTACTTTTTGACCACCTTCACTTCTTTCCCTCACTCTCACCTCTTGCCCCTGGCAACCACCATCTACTCTGTTTCCACCCGTGGTTTTGTTCCTCCACATATAACGAGATCATATAGCAATTGTCTTTCTCTGTCTGACTTATTTCATTTTGCATAATGCCCTCAAAGTTCATTTATCTTGTTGAGAATGACAGGATTTCCTTTTTTATGGGTGAATAATATCCCACTGTCTAGATATGCCATATATTCATAATCTATTTTTTTTGTCGATGGGCACTTATGTGGTTTCATGACTTGACTACTGTGATTCATGCTGCAGTGAACATGGGGTTGCAGATATCTCTTCCAGACGTGATTTCATTTCCTTTAAATCTATACCTAAAGTGGAATTGCTGGATCATTTGGTAATTCTATTTTTAATTTCTGAGAAGCCTCTATACTGCTTTCCATAGTGGCTGTACCAATTTATATTCCTACCAACAGTGTACAAAGGTTTCCATTTCACAAAATCCACACCAGCACTTGGTATCTCTTGTCTTTATGATGATAGCCATTCTAACAGCTATGAGGTGATATCTTACTGTGGTTTTGATTTGCATTTCCCTGATGACTATTGATGCTGAAATGCTTTTTTATGTATTGTTGGCCATTTGTATATTTTCTTGGGAAAAATGTCTATTAAGATTTTTTGCCCATTTTCTGATTGGATTATTTGCTTTTTGCTATTGAGTTGTGTGAGTTTCTTACATATTTTGAATTTTAACAACTTATTGGATATATGGCTTGTAAATATTTTCTCCCATTCTGTAGATTGTCTTTTCATTTATTGATTCTTTCTTTGGCTGGGAGGAAGCTTTTATATTTGAGGTAGTCCCACTTGTTGATTATTGCTTTGGTTGCTTGTGCTTTTGATATTATATCCAAAAACTTATTGCAAAGACCAATGTCAAGGAGCTTATTCATTATGTTTTTTTTAGGAGTATTACAGTTTCAGGTCTTACATTTAAGTCTTTAAACTATTTAAAGTTAATTTTTATAAGTGGTATGAGATAGGGGCCCAGTTTCATTCTTTTGCATGTGAATATCCAGTTTTTCCAACACGATTTATCAAAGAGACTATCCTTTTCCTATTGAGTACTCTTGGTTCTTTTTCAAATATTAGTTGATCATATAAATGTGGCTTTATTTATGGGTTCTTGGTTCTTCCATTGGTCTCTGTATCTGTTTTTTTTGCCAGTACCATAATGTTTTGATTATTATAGCTTTATAATATACTTTGAAATCAGGAAGTGTGATGTCTCCAGCTTTGTTCTTCTTTCTCAAGATTTCTTTGACTACTCAATGTCTTTTGTGGTTCTGTATAAATTTTAGGATTGTTTTTTTCTATTTTTGTGAAAAATACCATTGGAGTTTTGATAGGAATTACATGAACCTAAGGCTTTGGATGATGAATATTTTAACAATATTAAATCTTCTGATTTATGAACATGGGTATCTTTCCATTTATTTATGTCTTTGATTTTTTTATCAGTGTCTTATAGCTTTCAGTGTAAAGATCTTTCACTGCCTTGATTAAATTTATTCCTAAGTATTTTATTCTTTTGGATACTATTGTAAATGGGTTTGTTTTCTTTATTACTTTTTCAGATATTTCATTGTTAGTATCTAGAAATATAACTGATTTTTGTATGTTGATTTTATATCCTGCAACTTTACTAGAAGATAGTAGATTAATTATAACAGTTTTTGGTGGCCTCTTTAGGGTGTTCTATGCAAACAGACACAATTTTACTTCTTCCTTTTAGATTTGGATGCCTTTATTGATTTTTCCTGTCTGATTGCTCTAAGACTTCCAGCACTATGTTGAGTAGGAGTGGTGAAAATGGGCACCCTTGTTATGTTCTTGATCTTAGAGAGAAAGCTTTCAACCTTTCACTGTGAGATAATGTTAGCTATGTATTGTCATATATAGCCTTTATTATTTTGAAGTGTTTCTTCCAAACCCAATTGTTGAGAGTTTTTATCATGAAAGATGTTGAATTTTGCCAAATGCTTTTTCTGCTTCTATTGAGATTATCATATGATTGCAATTTTTCTATTGTTGTAATGTATCACATTTACTGATTTGCATATGTTGAACCATCCTTATAAACCAGGGATGAATCCCAATTGATCCTGTTGATCCTGGTGTATGATCTTTTTTTTTTTTTTAATATTTATTTATTTTTTAAAATTTCTTTTTCTCTCTGAGTTTTATTTTTGATAGTTTGTAATGGTAGACCTTTACTATTATTGATCATTCCACCCTCCCTCCCTGATATCTAATTGGCTGTTAATTACATCCAGTACATTTTTCATCTTAGAATTTATAGTTTTCATCTCTAAAAGTTTTTTGGGGGCCTTTTCTCTATCCTCCATCTCTGTACTCAACATTTTGAACATATGTGATACAGCTACTAGAACTGTTTTAATGTCCTATTTGCTAATTCTAACATCTGTAACAGTTCTGGCTTGATTTCAATCAATTAATTATTTTCCCCATATGGGTCATCTTCTCCTGATTTTTACATGTTTGATAATCTTTGGATGCCAAACATTATACATCTTACTTGGTTATTTTACCTGGTTGGGTGCTGGATATATTTGTTTTTCAGTAAATCTTGAGTTTTTTTTCTTTCACAATTCAGTGATACAGTGAAGTTGCTTAAAAACACTTTGATCTTTTTGCTCTTGTTTGTATGATTTGTTAGGTAGATCTGGAGCAGTGCTCATTCTAGTGCTTATTATTCTCCCACTACTGAGGCAAGACCTTCTTGAGTACTTTTCTTAAAGCCCTGTAAATTATAAAATTATTTAGTCCAGCTGGTGGGAGTAGGCACTCTTTCTGGCCCTCTGTGAATGCAGATATTGCTCTTTCTAGTCCTTTCAGAGATTCTTGGCCTTAGATAGTTGCCTGGCAGGCATATGTTGGTCACTATTGCTGAATACTTGAGGGGAAACTTTTGCAGATCTTTGCAGTTGTCTTGGTACAGCTCTCTGGTCCCAGTACTCTGTCCTACAAACTGTTGATGTCTTGGTTCCTGATTCTCAGCTCCATGTGCTCAATGCTGGGAGTCCACCAACTCCATCAATGTTTCTCCTCCTGTGCCAAGGTCTGGAAACTTGCTGAAGGCTGTGAACTGGGACTATCATATGGCTTACCTCATTTGTTTCTCATATATTAGGAAACACTGCACTTTGTTGCTTGATGACCATGTCTTGAAAACCTTTTTTTATTCCTCACATATTTTTTATGCTTTTTAAGAGTTGTTTCAGAGGAAGGTAAATTCATCCTCTGTTACTCCATCTTGACTAGGAGTGGAATTTTTAAAAACTTCTTTGTAAATTAGGGACATTAGTCTCTTATCTGTAATACTATGCTGCTAATATTTTCTCTCAGTCTGTCATGTCCTTTGCATATGGTTATGGTGTATTTTTACTATGCAGTTTTTTTCATTTTTATGCAGTAAAAGTTATCAATGTTTTCTTTTTTTTTTTTATTATGTGCAGTTAGCCAGCATATAGTACATCATACATTTTTGTTGCAGTTGTCAATGATTCATTAGTTGTCTATAACACCCAGTGACTCTGGAATATTAGTCATAGTTAGAAAGGTTTTCCTTTTTTTTTTTTTTCTTAGAAAGGATTTCTTAAATGTTCCTACTAGTGCTCTAGTATATTTCTAAATTTTGTAAACATTCCATGTGCATTTGAAAAGAAATAATATGCTTTATTATCAGTAAATTGTGTTTGGTGTATATCCAAAAGGTCAGTCTTATTGATTATTTTGTTTAAATATTTTGTATCCTTACTTATTTTTTATCTACCTGATTTGTCTCCTACTGAGAATGGTATGTTAAAATCTTTATTATTACTGTGTTTCTATTTCTTTTTGCATCACTTAGAGTTTGTTCTGTTATTTAGTGCATAGTTATTCATAAACATCAGATCTTTATGTGGACTATGTCTTTTAATATTATAAAATGTCCTTTGTCTAATTTAATGCTCTTTGCCTTGAAGTCTACTTTGGTAATAGGATTGCAGTCCTTGGTTTCTTATTGCTTCTATTTGCCTCGTACATGTTTATTAATCTCTTTATTTTTAGCCTACTTGAATCACTACTTAAGTGTGTCTTGTATATAGTAAAAAGTTGTATTTTGTTTATGGTCCAACTTGAAAATCTTTTTCTTTTCATAAGTACATTAATTTTGTTCATATTAATGATATGACTAATATGTATGGTCTCAATTTTGTCTATTATCTTATGCAGACATTTATTTGCATATTATGTTATATATACTATTCCTATTTCCATATTTGGTGTGGTCATTTTGTATCTTAAAATTTTTCTTTTGGTATTTAGGAAGGTAAAAATATTGTGGTGGTTACCTTTGGATTAATACTTCTTATAGTGCCCTTAATGTTTTTTTCTTACTTAACTTTTCACCATCTGCCACCTTTAAATGGTACCCTTTCCCTCCTATTGACAACTTACTTTTTCTCTTTTCCATTCTTTCTTGTTTTTAGTTGCTTTTTCCTACTTTGCCTGAACATAATGTTTACATATTATCTTTAATTCATGACCATGCTCTTTTATTGTTCTTAGTTCTTCAGTTAAAAATGTGAAATGCTTACTAGAAGTCCTTTTGTGTAGTTTGGGGCAATCCTTTGGCTGGATGAAAGCCATTCTCAGATTCCTCTGGAAGTGCTTATGTATTACCTTATTCTGGGATATGATAAACTCTTTGTCTATGGCCTTACTACTTTTAGGAAGTTCTGCTGGATAAATATTAAAATTTTTAAATTCCTTAGGTTTCTTGAAAATTATACTCCTCTGTTGCTTTTCTTTGTATATTATTTAGAAATATCTCAATCTGATTCTCCTGCCTTTTAAATTTTTTCTTTTCCTTTCTCTTTATTTCTTCCTTGCTCTTTCTCCTCCTTCTTCTCTCCCTGAAGGTGATGGAAATTATTTTTTTCTTTATCTCTAAAGTAATAGTTTTACTAGAATATATGTTGGGGCACTTCTTTTTTTCTGGAAGATTTTCTTGAAGTTAGAGTATTCAATATTAGTTCTTTTTAAAAAAATTTTATTGTTATGTTAATCACCATATATTACATCATTAGTTTTTGATGTAGTGTTCCATGATTCATTGTTTGTGCATAACACCCAGTGCTCCATGCAGAACGTGCCTCTTTAATACCCATCACCAGGCTAACCCATCCCCCCACCCGTTCCCCTCTAGAACCCTCAGTTTGTTTTTCAGAGTCCATCTCTCTCATGGTTTGTCTCCCCCTCCTATATCCCCCCCTTCATTCTTCCCCTCCTGCTATCTTCTTCTCCTTCTTCTTCTTCTTCTTCTTCTTCTTCTTCTTCGTCTTCTTCTTCTTCTTCTTCTTCTTCTTCTTCTTCTTCTTCTTCTTCTTCTTCTTTTTTAACATATAATGTATTATTTGTTTCAGAGGTACAAATCTGTGATTCAACAGTCTTGCACAGTTCAAAGCGCTCACCATAGCACATACCCTCCCCAATGTCTATCACCCAGCCCCCCAATCCCTCCCATCCCCCAACACTCCAGCAACCCTCAGTTTGTTTCTGAGATTAAGAATTCCTCATATCAGTGAGGTCATATGATACATGTCTTTCTCTGTTTGACTTATTTCGCTCAGCATAACACCCTCCAGTTCCATCCACATCATTGCAAATGGCAAGATCTCATTCCTTTTGATGGCTGCATTATATTCCATTGTATATATATACCACCTCTTCTTTATCCATTCATCTGTCAGTGGACATCTTGGCTCTTTCCACAGTTTGGCTATTGTGGACATTGCTGATAAAAACATCAGGGTGCGTGTATCCCTTTGGATCCCTACATTTGTATCTTTGGGGTAAATACCCAGTAGTGCAATTGCTGGATTGTATGGTAGCTCTATTTTCACCTTTTTGAGGAACTTCCATCCTGTTTTCCAGAGGGGTTGCACCAGCTTGCATTCCCACCAACAGTGTAGGAAGGTTCTGCTTTCTCAGCATCCTCGCCAACATCTGTCATTTCCTGACTTGTTAATTTTAGCCACTCTGACTGGTGTGAGGTGATATCTCATTGAGGTTTTGATTTGGATTTCCCTGATGCCGAGCAATGTTGAGCACTTTTTCATGTGTCTGTTGGCCATTTGGATGTCTTCTTTGGAAAAATGTCTGTTCATGTCTTCTGCCCATTTCTTCATTGGATCATTTGTTTTTTGGGTGTTGAGTTTAAGACATTCTTTATAGATTTTGGTTACTAGCCCTATATCTGATATGTCATTTGGAAATGTCTTCTCCCATTCTTTCGGTTGTCTTTTGGTTTTGTTGACTGTTTCTTTTGCTGTGCAAAAGCTTTTTATCTTGATGAAGTCCCAATAGTTCATTTTTGCCCTTGCTTCCCTTGCCTTTGGCGATGTTTCTAGGAAGAAGTTGCTGCAACTGAAGTTGAAGAGGAGGCTGCCTGTGTTCTCCTTTAGGATTTGGATGGACTCCTGTCTCACATTGAGGTCTTTCAACCATTTGGAGTCTTTTTTTGTGTGTGGTGTAAGGAAATGGTCCAGTTTCATTCTTCTGCATGTGGCTGTCCAATTTTCCCAACACCATTTGTTGAAGAGACTGTCTTTGTTCCATTGGACAATCTTTCCTGCTTTGTCAAAGATTAGTTGACCATAGAGTTGAGGGTCCATGTCTGGGCTCTCTATTCTGTTACATTGATCTATGTGTCTGTTTTTGTGCCAGTACCATGCTGTCTTGATGATGACAGCTTTGTAATAGAGCTGGAAGTCCGGAATTGTGATGCCACCAGCTTTGCTTTTCTTTTTCAACATTCCTCTGGCTATTCGGGGTCTTTTCTGGTTCCATACAAATTTTAGGATGATTTGTTCCATTTCTTTGAAAAAAGTGGATAGTATTTTGATAAGGATTGCATTGAATGTGTAGATTGCTCTAGGTAGCATTGACATCTTCACAAGATTTGTTCTTCCACTCCATGAGCATGGAATGTTTTCCCATTTCTTTGTGTCTTCCTCAATTTCTTTCATGAGTATTTTATAGTTTCTGAGTAGAGATCCTTTGCCTCTTTGGTTAGATTTATTCCTAGGTCTCTTATGGTTTTCGGTGCAATTGTGAATGAAATCAACTCCTTAATTTCTCTTTCTTCTGTCTTGTTGTTGCTGTATAGGAATGCCACTGATTTCTGTGCATTGATTTTATATCCTGCCACTTTACTGAACTCCTGTCTGAGTTCTAGCAGTTTTGGGGTGGAGTCTTTTGGGTTTTCCACATAAAGTATCGTACCATCTGCAAAGAGTAAGAGTTTGACTTCTTCTTTGCCGATTTGAATGCCTTTGATTTCTTTTTGTTGTCTGATTGCTGTGGCTAGGACTTCTAATACTATGTTGAATAGCAGTGGTGATAGTGGACATCCCAGCCGTGCTCCTGACCTTAGGGGGAAAGCTCTCAGTTTTTCCCCATTGAGAATGATATTTGCTGTAGGTTTTTCATAGATAGCTTTTTTGATATTGAGGTATGTACCCTCTATCCCTATACTCTGGAGTTTTGATCAAGAAAGGATGCTGTACTTTGTTAAATGCTTTTTCTGCATCTATTGAGAGAATCATATGATTCTTGTTCTTTCTTTTATTAATGTATTGTATCATGTTGATTGGTTTGCAGATGTTGAACCAACCTTGCAGCCCAGGGATAAATCCCACTTGGTCGTGGTGAATAATCCTTTTAATGTACTGTTGGATCCTATTGGCTAGTATTTTGGTGAGAATTTTTGCATCATGTTCATCAAGGATATTGGTGTGTAATTCTCCTTTTTGATGGGGTCTTTTTCTGGTTTGGGGATCAAGGTGATGGTGGCCTCATAAAATGAGTTTGGAAGTTTTCCTTCCATTTCTATTTTTTTGGAACAATTTCAGAAGAATAAGTATTAATTCTTCTTGAAATGTTTGGTAGAATTCCCCTGGGAAGCCATCTGGCCCTGGGCTTTTGTTTGTTGGCAGATTTTTGATGACTGCTTCAATTTCCTTAGTGGTTATAGGTCTGTTCAGGTTTTCTATTTCTTCCTGGTTCAGTTTTGGTAGTTGAATCATCTCTAAGAATGCATCCATTTCTTCCAGGTTATCTAATTTGCTGGCATATTGTTGCTCATAATATGTTCTTATGATTGTTTGTATTTCTTTGGTGTTGGTTGTGATCTCTCGTCTTTCATTCGTGGTTTTATTGATTTGGGTCATTTGTCTTTTCTTTTTCATAAGTCTGGCCAGGGGTTTATCAATCTTGTTAATTCTTTCAAAGAACCAGCTCCTAGTTTTGTTGATCTGTTCTACTCTTCTTTTATTTTCTATTTCATTGATTTCTGCTCTGATCTTTATTATTTCTCTTCTCCTCGTGGGTTTAGGCTTTATTTGCTGTTTTTTCTCCAGCTCCTTTAGGTGTAGGATTAGGTTGTGTACTTGAGACCTTTATTGTTTCTTGAGAAAGGCTTGTATTGCTATATACTTTCCTCTTAGGACTGCCTTTGCTGTATCCCAAAGATGTTGAACAGCTGTGTTTTCATTTTCATTGGTTTCCATGAATTTTTTTTTTTAAGATTTTATTTATTTATCTGAGACAGAGAGAATGAAAGAGACAGAAAACACATGAGAGGGGGGAGGGTCAGAGGGAGAAGCAGACCCCCCGCCGAGCAGGGAGCCCGATGTGGGACTCAGTCCCGGGACTCCAGGATCATGATCTGAACCGAAGGCAGTCGCTTAACCAACTGAGCCACCCAGGCGCCCTTTCCATGAATTTTTTTAATTCTTCTCTAATTTCCTGGTTGGCCTATTCATTCTTGAGTAGGATGCTCTTTAGCCTCCATGTATTTGAATTCTTTCCGACTTTCCTCTTGTGATTGAGTTCTAGTTTCAAAGCATTGTGGTCCGAAAATATTCAGGGAATGATGCCAATCTTTTGGTACTGGTTGAGAACTGATTTTGACCTAAGATGTGATCTATTCTGGAGATTGTTCCATGGGCACTAGAGAAGAATGTGTATTCTGTTGCTTTGCAATGGAATGTTCTGAATATGTCTGTGAAGTCCATTTGGTGCAGTGTGTCATTTAAAGTTTTTATTTCCTTGTTGGTCTTTTGCTTAGACGATCTGTCCATTTCAGTGAGGGGGTGTTAAAGTCCCCCACTATTATTGTATTGTTGTCGATGTGTTTCTTTGCTTTTGTTATGAATTGCCTTATATAATCGGCTGCTCCCACGTTAGGGGCATAGATATTTTTTTTTTAAAGATTTTATTTATTTATTTGAGAGAGAGAATGAGAGACAGAGAGCACAAGAGGGAAGCGGGTCAGAGGGAGAAGCAGACCCCCCGCCGCCAGGGAGCCCGATGTGGGACTCGATCCCGGGACTCCAGGATCATGACCTGAGCCGAAGGCAGTCACTTAACCAACTGAGCCACCCAGGCGCCCCAGGGGCATAGATATTTACAATTGTTAGAACTTCTTGTTGGATAGACCCTTTAATTAGGATATAGTGTCCTTCCCCATCTCTTATTTACAGTCTTTGGTTTAAAATCTAATTTGTCTGATAGAAGGATTGCCACCCAGCTTTCTTTTGGTGTCCATTAGCATGGTAAATGGTTTTCCACCCCCTCACTTTCAATCTGGGGGTGTGTTTGGGTCTAAAATGAGTCTCTTGCAGACACATATAGATGGGTCTTGTTTTTTAATCTAATCTCATAGCCTGTGTCTTTTGATTGGGGCATTTAGCCCATTTACATTCAGGGTAACTATTGAAAGATATGAATTTAATGTCATTGTATTGCCTGTAAGGTGACTATTACTGTATATTGTCTGTGTTCCTTTCCGTTTTATGTTGCTTTTAGGCTCTCTCTTTGCTTAGAGGACCCCTTTCAATATTTCTTGTAGGGCTGGTTTCGTGTTTGCAAATTCCTTTAGTTTTTGTTTGTCCTGGAAGCTTTTTATCTCTCCTTCTATTTTCAATGACAGCCTAGCTGGATATAGTATTCTTGGCTGCATGTTTTTCTCATTTAGTGCTCTGAATATATCCTGCCAGTCCTTTCTGGCCTGCCAGGTCTCTGTGGATAGGTCTGTTGCCAATCTAATGTTTCTACCATTGTAGGTTACAGATCTCTTGTCCTGAGCTGTTTCAGGATTTTCTCTTTGTCTCTGTGACTCATAAGTTTTACTATTAGATGTAGGGTGTTGACCTATTTTTATTAATTTTGAGAGGGGTTGTCTGTGCCTCCTGGATTTTGATGCCTGTTTCCTTTCCCAAATTAGGGAAGTTCTCTGTTATAATTTCCTCCAATATACCTTCTGCCCCTCTCTCTCTTTCTTCTTCTTCTTCTTCTTCTGGGATGCCAATTATTCTAATGTTGTTTTGTCTTATGGTATTGCTTATCTCTCGAATTCTGCCCTCGTGATCCAGTAGTTGTTTATCTCTCTTTTTCTCAGCTTCTTTATTTTCCATCATTTGGTGTTCTATATCACTAATTCTCTCTTCTGCCTCATTTATCCGAGGAGTTAGAGCCCTCATTTTTGATTGCACCTCATTAATAGCCCTTTTAATTTTGACTTGGTTAGATTTTAGTTCTTTTATTTCTCCAGAAAGGGTTTCTCTAATAGCTTCCATGCTTTTTTCAAGCCCAGGTAGTATCTTTAAAATCATCATTCTGAAATCTTACTAATGTCCGTATTGATTAAGTCCCTGGCAGGTGGTACTGCCTCTTGTTCTTTTTCTTGAGGTGATTTTTTCCATCTTGTCATTTTGTCCAGAGGAGAAGAGATGAATGAGAGAACAAAACGCTAACAGGGTATCAACTTCCCCAGAAAATATACACTAAACAAATCAGAAAAGACCTTCCAGAAAGTGGTCACTTTTCTCTTCAGAGTTGCTGGTATTCTTTTCTTTGATCTCCTGTTGAGTGCATAGGTGTTCAGAATGGTTTGATCCCTATCTAGTTGAATTCCTGGGACCAGACGAAATCCAGGTCTCCTACTCCTCCGCCATCTTGCTCCACCACCCTCTTGGAATTTTTCAAGTTTTACTGAGTTTTCATTCTTAAGTTCTTCTATAACTTAAAGCATTTATAGGTTTATGCCACCTCTTGGGTTATTCTCTTCCAGAATGAGTTTTTACCTCCTCATTTTTCTTTTGTTATCTCTCTCCCTTTTTTTCCCCACCACATAGCACCCTAATCTCACTGGGTGGCACAGTATTAATCAGTACCCTGTATCTTTAGTGCCCTCACACTTATGGGGCTTGTGCACCTGCTGTTAATGAAAGCCAGTGTGTGTGTCACCTTGAGAGAGATGCTGTTGCTAATTTTCCCATCATTTAAAAATGATTCTGTAATATAGGCCAAGGCTTACCTGTCAACTCATGGTCCCCAAATTCAGGTGCCATACCACAGGAAAATAAATGTTCACAGCAAATAAGACAGACGCAACATTCTATACTTTTCTGATCTCCATTTTCAAGTATTATTGTGAAAAGAGGTTAGTCCAGGCCTGATATTAACCCTTTTCCCAGAATTGGATTGGTTATCCAGGCATACTAAGCCTGATTTTAATTTTAATGCTATCAGGACCCAAACAAAATTAGGTGGGAATATGGGAGGTGCTCTGCCCTCTCTGTCTTCTAGCTATAATTGTGTGATGGCAGAGAATCTGGGATGTTCCCAGGAAGAGCTGAGGCACCATCTTGTACAATTCTTGAGTTTTATAGTTCTAATCATAGGTTGTTACCCATAATTTGGTGAACCTAGGATTGCTAACATGTAAGTGACAATAGCTTAAACTGGCTTTGTTTTGGAATGAAATGAAGTTTATTTATAGTAAACAGAGTTAGAGTTTTGCTTTGCTTTGTTTCTGGCTCTCAAAAGAAGAACATGAAAAAAACAAAACCTCTGCTTTACTTTCTCTTACAACACGCTACTGGTAAATTAATCAGAAGAAATGTTCTTGAGCTGTCTCTCTCCTGGTTTCTTTAGTCCATGCCTGGCTGGGCTCTCTGCTGATCATTCATTAGCGTTGATGAGCTTGGGGTGGAAAGGCACTTCTCTTTGCTCCTGAGAGAATCTCCACTAGGTAGTCTCACAGTTTTAATCACCGCTAATAGCTATTTTGGCACACATTCAGAGTAGGCTCAGTGAGGGGCAGAGGAAATATTTTGCATTAACTAGATCATTTTAAGTTTCCAGCCCTGCAATGTTGCTTTAGGACAAAATGGATGGTGCTGGGAAAGACAGCTTGCTTTCCCCGGAGTCTGTAAGGAAATGGCTCCTGCTATGCTAAGTCAGGTTGAATTCCACTTGGCTGTCTGCTGGATATTATGCTTAGGAGGCTTTTCCTTCAGGCAGTGGAAATGGCAGCTCTGATTGGCATGTGCTTGCTGTGTGGCAAGTATGGTGGTCTACTGATGACTTATTGCAGAGGCTGGAAAAAGAAAGGAAAAGGCCATAAAAGCAGGTTTTGGTTACTCCTTTCAGATATAATGTGTTAGACTTAAATGCATCTATGCCGGTTTCCCCACAGGACATTCAGAAGACTTTACATTGTTGGTGAATATTGAAAAGACAGAACATTTAGAGGTGAGGTTTATAACCTGATTCGAGGATCTTAGCTCCTCCTAGTGCCCAACACATGACTGAAATGAGCATATCTGGGATTGACAGGGATCTGGGGTCAGGCTGATTCTGACCGGTTTGAAGGCATAGAGTACAAAAGATATTCTGAAATAATGCTAAAGATGGACCCTTTGCCTAGATTCTGTATGACATAATGGTTGAAAGAATACGTTTTGGAGATTTGGCTTTAAATCTTGGATCCACTAGCTGTGCGTATTTTGGCAAACTGATCAACATTTCTGAGACTCATTTTCATCAGTCAGTAGAATGGGGGAAATAATATCAATCTGATAGGACTGCTTTGAGGACTTAATGTGATAGTGTGTGTGTGCATTATGTGCCTATGCATGCTTTCATGTGTGTCTATATCTGTGTGAGTGTGTAAATCACAGTACATGGCTTTAATCACTCAGTAAATGACAGCTAATATTTACTATCATATTGGGATACTTTCTAGAATGTTTCAGCTTCCTCTAGGGCTGCTTCAAGTTTCATGGTAGACTTTTACCTTTCTTACTGACAAAATCCTTGTTGAAAGCTATCTTAGTCAGCTTAGGCTACCATAACAAAATAGTGTAGACTGGGTGGCTTAAAAAACAGAAATTTATATTTTAATCCTTCTGGAGGTTAGAAAGTCCCAGATTCAGGTTCTGGCAGGGTTCCATTCCTGGTGAGGGCCCTCTTTCTAGCCTGTAAAAGCCACCTTCTCTCTACGTCTGCACATGGCAGAGAGAGAGAGAGAGATCTTTTCCTCTTCTCATAAGGCCACCGTCCTATTGCATTAGAACTTCAACATTATGACCTCTTTTAACCTTAATTAACAATGGGCTTTGACATATGCATTTTGGGGGGACACAATTCAGTCCACAGCAAAAACCAAGCTCTTCTGGGAAGGGGTACTTGATGAGGGCAGTGGGTCATCCAAGATGCACAGAGAAATTTGGCTCTGGTTTCTGGTGTGTTCCTTCCTATTTATTATTTGAGTCATTATCTTTTGTGACCCACCAGGCAAGGAAAGAAAAGGGGGTATTAGATCTTTGAGATCTTTATATAAAATTATGACTAAATGCCTAAGTGTAACACATGAATTACTTTCTTTAATCAAATTCTTTCTCTGAGGCATGGGGAGATGGAACATAAGAAAACAAATATTGAAGGGGTTGGAGGGTGTGACACTTAAACCACATCATAGGTGTGGGTTTGGAAGATTATATATACAGAAGTTGATTTGGTACTGCTGGGTTTGATGCCTGGAAAAGGAACAGTTTTACCAGCTGGCTGCTAGCTCCATGTGAAACTCTAAATATCAGGTGGAGAGAGCAGTTAGTTCCAGGCACTGAGAATTTCCCACTGTTCCCTTGACTCCTTAAGTTAAAGTGTCTTATTCACTATTAGGACTCATTAGGCTATTACATTTAAATGTTGGACCAGCTGGTCTGGACAGCACCTTCCTATCCTCTGGTTCTCACTTCCCCAGCTTTCTCATCTTCACCATTTTCTGTGTCTCTGTCCAGGCCCCTTGCTCTGACTCCGCCTCTGCTTCCTTCTGACTTGTTGATGTCTGTGCTCTCCTATGTGCCTGAGTCTTCTGCGGCCTTCAGCTTTGCTTATCCATTATGCTGAAGGCACCCTTTGACTTGGTCAGCAGTGGTCCATCTTATCGCACCAGAACTAACCCTGGATCCAGCCCTGTTGAGGTCAGACCAGCCTTGCTTGTCTGCTATAGACCAACCGAGAACAAAGGATGAAGACCACATGTTTCTAGTCCTTTGGCCATTACTAAAAATGAACATGCTACCTTTTTGTGGAAATAATGGATAGTATCTTCTCTCTGTCTTCTTTAGGTAAGAACTAATGAGTTTAAGAGTTAAATATGTACAGATGCTTTGGTAAGACCATTCCTTTAATGAACTCAACTGTTATCAATGTCTGAAGCTCTAAATATTGACTTGACATTTAGTTTTAATGACAATTTTAATATTCTTCCCTGCAAAATAGATGCAGCACTCCCCACACTCAGTTCTAGAACTTCTTTGTCTGGGATCCAGGACTCCTCTCCGTGCCTCAGTTTCCTCCTCTGGGGGTCACTAGAGCCTCTATTTAAGAGGGTTACAGTTAGAATGAAATGAGATGATATGTAGAAAGGCTTAAAACAGTGTCTGATAATGTTTTTCCACTTCTCCACATTTAAATTTTATTTCCTCAAACTGGAGCTGGAATTCCCAGGCGCTCTGCAGTGAGGTACAGCTCCAACTCTGTGGCATGCTGAGCAGGGGGAGTGGGCCCAGTGGTGGTAATCTGTGTCTTCTGAGTTTGGACTTGTAGAAGAGAGAGGGAAGGGAACTGGTATTTTCAGTGGCTCACATTATGTCAGACACATATATCAACTCCTGTGACTCCAAACAGCCCAGAGAGGGTAAGACTTAACTTCCTGATGTTTTAACGGTTAAAGTAAAGTAAAATCAGACTTTGGCCCAGGTCTCTGTGATCCCAGAATCCAATAATACTGTCAATAATCCTCTGACTTTTGGTCAAAGTAGAAAAATAAGACAGAGCATGGTAATTGGCTTGCCTCTGTCGGGTTATTTTCCTTCTAGTTAGAGTTTTTCTGACAGCCATTTGTGCATATTTCCAGCTCACATATCTAATTTAGTGATCCTTCCCTTATTCAATTCATTATTACCTTGGAGGAGTGATTTTTTATTATTTTTTTAAGATTTTATTTATTTATTTGACACAGAGAGAGAGCACAAGTAGGCAGAACAGCAGGGAGAGGGAGAAGCAAGCTCTAGCTCTCCACTGAGCAGGGAGCCTGATGTGGGGCTCAATCCCAGGACTCTGGGATCATGACCTGAGCTGAAGAAAGCCACTTAACTGACTGAGCCACCCAGGTGCCCTGGAGGAGTAATTTTTTAAAAATTAAGGTTAGTGTTTCAGTAATTTTTATGACTTTCCTGAACCCATCAGCATCAAACATTCTTTCCTAGAGACCAGTTCATTGAAGTGTTAGAGGTGAAAAGCCACAGTGCAGGTCTCAGTGGCAGGGGGCTTTATCAAGAGTTGCTGAAGGCAAATTAAGCATTAAAAAAAGATTTACTTTTTACTTGACCCTGATTTGTACTATCTTAATAATGAACTAATTTTAATTTTGAAGTATAATTCATATCAACTGATAATAATACTTAGATTTGTAATTTTATATCCCTGAACCAAAGGATCCATTCTTTTTCCAGGTTTTGTAAACTGGTTTTTGAGATTTCGTTTTTTTTTTTTTTTTCCTGTGGCCCTCAGGATAAGAGGCCTACTGCTATAAACTTCCTATATTCATTTATTATAACTCAGTGTCTTCTGAAATACATGTGTGTTTTCCATAATTTGGAAAGTAGACACAGCAGTAATGTTTTTGTTTGTTCTCTCAGTAACCTGTTATCTAACTGAGGAGAAAGAAGAGATATTTGATTCAACTGAACCCTGAGGAAATTCAGTGATCTTACCTGATTCTCGTCTGTTACCTACTCACAATGGGCATGGGGAGGGATGAACAACATATACCAGGAGCTGAACACCTATGTTAATGTACTGCCTTTTGTTTCCTTGATGGAAAGTCTGTCTAATCAGGAGTCCTGATTCAAATACAATCTGCAGATGTTAGTAATGCAAGACTGAAAATGATACACATAAACGTTTCACCTGCTTAAGATCTGAATAAAGCAAGTCTTAAATGAGAGAATGATTTTAGTTTCCCTTGAGAATGACTTAGAAGGTAGTGTGTGGAGACAAGAAGCATTATGGCTTTTGATGGGGAGAGAACCAACTTTGAGTCCCAGCTCTGCCATTTGGGCAGGTCACCATATCTTATAGCTTCTCTTTCCTAAAGTAAAATAGGGAATAATAATATCTAGTTCATACAAGTTTAATAAAAGTGAATCCTGATTAAGGTAAAGTGTGGAACGATGGTTCTGGCTCTTATTAAGTGCCCATTAAATGTTACACCTACTCAATTTTGCTAATTGATCTTATGAGCTAGACTAAACTCCTAACCTCTATACCTACTCTCCCCCTGATGGAGGGAAGTGAATTATCCACAATTTACCCTAAATTGGTGAGTTTAGGAAAACAGGCTGAGCATGCTGTCCTCAGTTCCTGCTTCTTTTTTCTAAGTCAACCTGCCTGTAGGGATTACTTTCTTGCCTTGCCTATAGATTGGAGACACACATTTAATACAGCCCGCTATGGCTATACATCTAAGCTACATTTCCAATCAAGGTTTCATAAGTAATAAGCCTGTTATTTTGACTTCTTCTGTCTAATATTCATGTATAGCCTTCAATTCATCTAAGTCCAGTGGAGAATAATGTATTGTTGAGCCTCTTTAAATGCCATCAGATGTAAATAATGGGACTGGTTTATGATATTTTATTAGCTTAGTAAAATGGGCTATCTTGGGAGAAAAATGACAAGTGATCTTTGCATGATGATTTGAGAATTACTGAAAAAAATTCAGAAAAATTTTAGTTCATGGTGAAATAGTTCATGGCCAGAACTTTGGCCATCAAAGCTTTTATTCCCTTAGAATCCTTTCCTGTAGTTTTTTTTTTTTTTTTAAGAAATATAAGTATCATGGGAGAGGATTAAAATCTTAAATCACATAGGCTTCTAGGTATCATAAATGTTCTTCTTTCTCCCTTGGAATAGTGCAAGGAGAGGGTGTACTTCTGGAAGGCAGGGGGATAGAAAAAAGAGGGGTGAGGAGTTCTGAAATCTGTTACCTAATGCATAATATTGCCCCTAGTCAGTCTCATAGAATTCTGTCCATGGTCCCCATGACATTGGCACACAATAAATGTTTGTGGGCTGAATGAATGAACATTCTTACAGATCTGCTTTATGGAAATAGAAATATCTACTCACAATGTTATGACATTATGCAGAGTAGTTGGCCTGAGATGATGCTCCTATTTTACTTGTCCTTTTGCATGTGAAAAGAGAAGGTGGCCCATATATATAGTGTCTCATTGTGAAATCTTAACTTGATTTTATTATAACATCTGTAAATAGGATGAAAAGTTTGAATTAAGATTAAGATGACTGTAAATTTGCAATAATGAAATACTAAAGTGCCCTTTTATACTTCAAATAGTTATTTCCAGTGGTAAAATAAAGTGTATCCTATATAAGCTCCTTGAATCATGGAAGAGAGTTTTGTCCAATAACAATTTTATATCTGTATAGATTTAATGTTAAAGGTGATCTTATTTAGTGATCTTACTTGTGAGACCCAATGCCTGTGAATAAGCTCATAGAGTTTCTTTCATAAATAAAAAGCATATTGAATGTGTATGTGTGGTTTTGGATGATGCCCTGATGTGAGATGGAACTAGAGGCCAGTGGGACTAAATTGCCCATCAGTTCCTACCCACTGAAGCAAAGCTCTTTTAACAAGATGATCTGCCATCCCATCAGTTTTTGTTTTGACAGTTACAGACAATGATGATGTCGAGTCTAGCATCAAAATGTTCTATTTTGCTCCCCAAATGAATTCTCCTATTTGTTACCCATAAAAAATTAGTTGTATAAAAAGGCAGCACTTCAATCTTGGAAATCTCAAAATTTCCAAAGTGTGCAGCATAGTCAGGCCCTGCTGAGAGTGGATGGAGAGCAGTTGGGAAGTTCATGTCAGGATTAACTTGAGTCCTGCCTGATGAGTCAGTCTGGAGTGGGCAGGAGAGGGAATGATAAATACCTCCCAGGGTTCCTTTGATAACAATATTAAAGTTTTAGCTCATACTATAGAAACTACTCTAATTGACTCTGGTTGCAACTCCTGAGGAAATTTTATCATTCTGACTATGCAAAGTCTGCCATATTTAGCAAGAGGTAAATATTTCTAAATCTCTAAATGGATTTGCTGGCAACTAAATGCTCTCTTAATATAACTTAGGCTTAATAAGGTCAATTTATCACAAAAGTATTTTGCTCCAGGAGCCAGACAAGAACTTTGGGAAAATTAAAGAAGGAAAGTAATGATGCACAAATTGGTGGGACACTATCTTCCAGACCAGCCAGCAATTCCCAGAATTCCAGGTTGGGATAAAGAGCTTTCCAGCAAAGGGACCTCCATGGGTTCCTCCAGCATGTGCTAAAGAGAATTCACCCCATCTCCATTTATGTCCTGGAGGGATTGATCTTATTCAACCCCGCAGATGTTTACTGAGGACTTACTGTACACCTACCAATTTCTAGTTCCTTTTCCGCAAGTGGCAGTAAAGAACAGTCAGAAGCAATAGTTACATAATTATAACCTGTCCTACTCATCAGAGACTTACAAAAACACCATCAAATTTGTGGGCAATGGTAAACTCCTGGCTTTTTCTAAAAATAAATGGGATCTTTCTTGGATTGGATTACAAGAAAGTCACCTGCTGGATAGTAGGAAGTATTGCATTTAACTTGCATTTTAATTTATTTCAATTTTTATTGTAAGTTTCCACCAAAAATAAAAGTCCTACATACTATTCACTATAGCACTTGCTATAAAAATGTTGCTGTGGACTTCCACATGAAAAACTTTCTTTAGAATTTCCCTTTTCTTGAGAAATTTGTGTTTCTCACTTTCTATAAGAACGGGAGGCTTAACTGATCTTGCCACCCAGGCATCCCTATATATATATTTATAATATAATTTTTACGAGTTATATTACTTGTTTAACAATGCAAAATGTTTGTAAGCTGCCACGTGTAACTGGTGTGAATACCATGGTAATTTGTATTTCTGGAAGCAGGAAAGGAAGCAAGGCAATGGGCACTCAGTATTTCTGGAAAATGGTAGGATCATAAGCCCTGATTTCAGGCTATCTGAGAAGAAGGTCTGGCAAGTTAGTCTTCTCTTTCCTGTCTTGCCTCCTTCAAACCTCACTAGCACTGTGGAATAGTGTTTGTCTCAACCAGCGGCAGTGGCCCATCGACAAACCTACTCAGCATGCAGGAGCAGTAGCCGTTTTGAAGGAATGGGACACAAAATGTGGAGCAGTGTTTCCTTGGGGCCTGACCAGTGTTAGTCTCTTGAGTGGATTTCTGGGCTCTGAATATCGATGCCACCAGAGAGCACTGGATCCCAAGTGACCCAGGGGGTCGTTAGCCCGTTTATTTTTTACTGATTTTGTCTTCTTGGATGGCCTTTACAGTTTGGGGTCTGGTGGATGGGGAACCCTCCTGCCTAGACAGAAGGCTTATCTTCACAATGCTGCCAATAACCCCACTGCTGTCCTTGAGATGGCCTGTAGAACAAACCTGCCTGAGTTCAGCATTCCTTCAACACACCTCATAGAATGGTTTCATAGAGAACAATCATTTCGATATCAAGTATAGTAGCAAAATGTTGGAAACAGTTTAAATTGATTTTTGATGTCTTAGTTGAGGGTCGATATAAAAAATATAGATGAAAAGGATGAAGTTAGGTCCCACTTCCCCTATCCCAAAGCATCTGCAGAGCCCTGGAGGGGTATTAACCTTGTCTCAGTGGTGACCACCGGAGAGGTTCCTGGAATTTGAGGAAGGATAGTTAAGGAGTACTTTTGTTTTAACTCTCTATTATTTGAATATTTTTTATAAACTCTTTGTGTCATTAGATAAAATGAAATAAAACTATTCTGATATTCCCAAGGGCTAGGCGAATCTGTGACAGAATAGGTTACAAGAAGTTTACAATTCCCAGGCACTGTTTTTTTTTTTTTGTTGTTGTTGTTGTTTTTAACCGTGACTATTTCCATTCCACCTTTCATTCTCCTTTCTCTGCCTGTGTCAGAGGCTGGGCTGTTCTCTCCCTTTGTGGTTGGTCTCCGCACCTCAAGAAAACCATTCTCTATAGCCCTCTCCCTTTGTTTGCTGTTATTCAGAAGGTCCAAGGTGCTGGGGCCATTTCCTCACAGCTAGGAGCATCCTGGCTCTGTTTTCACAGGTTTGTACCTATGATAGGTAGCTTTTTGACTTATAAAGCTTCTGATTAGTTAGTTGGTACTGATTCATATTGTCCTCTCTCTCTAAGATGCTCCTAGAACTTAGAGTGGCCAGTATGGGTTGCCCTCATTATTTAACAGAATTCAATTCTATGCAGCCTGGAAAAAGCCAAAATGCTTGCAGTGCATTTGATCACTCATGACCCCAGCATCCTCTGGGTAAATGGAAAATAAATCCCAATATCTGCACAGTCTACATAGCAACTGGGAATATAGGTCTTGGATTGATATAATCTGATTCCTTTATTTCAGCAAAAGCACATTCCTACCAAAGCAGTTGTATAAAATGAGAAGTGGAATAGATTTTCTTGTGGATAAAGCTCAGTGTTTCCAGACAAATTTCACTAAACAAAACTCCTTTGTTTCATTCCCTTAAGAACATCTAAATCAAACAATCTTTGATTAATGTAGATAGTATCTGTTTGGTTAAGGCGTAACAAAATTTCCTTCCATTAGACAAATGATGTCTGGAGTAGGCTGTCCACCAGATTTATCATTTATACTCAGGGGAAATGACCATTTCTTATAACATGCCCCTTTCAGAATGGATCTATATCCAGTATTCCATTTAGAGACCCTGTAGCTGCTTCCCAACATGGTTGCTTTCTACTGCAGCCTAGGTCAGATGAGGCCAAATGTTATACATTCTAATTACTCAGGCTATGTTAGCTAGTATTTAATTTGTTAAAGATACATTTGCAAAGTAAAATGCTAACAACCGTGGGTGCCATGAAACCAAGATGCCTTCACTGTGAGGACAAACCTGTACTCCACAATGACTGCAGACAGGAGCCTGAGATGCATAATCTCCATTCAATACTCCTCTACTCTGCCCCATAATGTAATTAACTTTGAAGGTCTCAAGGCTCTTTTTAAGAGAATTAGAAGCCATGAGTCATTTGGGCCTCATCAGAACAAGCTCTCCTAATGCAAAATGACTCAATCGCAGAGATTGCTACCTGGCAGCATTCCGAGATATCAAGACCTGAAAACCAGCACTTAATCTGATTTAGGGCCTCTTAAAATATTCTACTTGACTAAACATTGCTCTGGTGAAAAAGACTGAAAATTATTTTAGGAACCAACCATGGCCTGAACTGTCTTAGCTGTGCTATTGATTCCTTTTAAGTAATTGCATTTAATTTAGAAACCTATGCACAAACAAGCTAATGAGGAAGTATGACTATGCGAAGTCAAGTCAGACTGAATGTGTAGAGCAAAGATAATATAAAAATAGAAATCTTTAAATAGATATGCTGTTATTCTACTTCCCCATTGGAAAGACTTTCTCACCTCCATGTAGAAGCCATGGAAAGAGCTTGTATTAAAAAGTGCTGTATGGTATAGCAAACTATTTTTCTAGATATTCATAAGGAAGGAGGGGCAATAATATCTATCTCCAAACATCTTATCTGTTGCTCCAGTTAATTTTTTTTTTTGAGAAAACAAGAACAGAGTTAAAATACCAAACCAATGAGCTCTTTTCCACTGGGTTGGCTTTTGGGCAAAAGCCTCAAAGATCTGAACTGATACAAGGTAAAGATTGTAAGGTGAAAACTTCTGGAAAATGTGATGGATATTTTTGTTTTGGGGAGTTTTATCTCTGTGTTCGGTCTGTCCAACATTTTTTTTTTATTATTTGAGAAAAAGAGAGAGGGGGTGAACACAAGCAAGGGGAGGGGTGGAGGAAGAGGGAGAAGCAGACTCCCCACTGAGCAGGAAGCCCAACACAGGGCTCAATACCAGGTCCCTGGGATCATTACTTGAGCTACCCAGGTGCCCCCCAACTTTTTTTTTCTTTTACTAGTTTAATACTTAAGTTGAACATAAAAATGTATTTCCTCCCTTTCTGTTTATAGAAGTTATTAACTGGGACTAGGTTTTTATTACAGGAACTAGAACTAACTAGATTGAAAATTATCATGATGATAATTCACATAAAAATTAAAATTGGAACATTAAACTAGCTATAGAACACTGAAATGTTGCTGGACTCCAGTTGATGGTAGAATTATTTAAAACCATGAGTACAATTAATTTTTAAGTGATTTATTTGGCTGCCATAAAATAGATATACACACATAAACAGCAATTTTCAGCTGGAAGGGAACTTAGAAATTTAATCTAAAATATCCTGTCTCAAGAGATTGAGGTCCAAGGAATTAAGTGACTTGCCAAGGCCATATTGCTATTTAGTGTCAATTCCAAGATTAAAACTCCACATTTCTTTTCCATGTCCACTGTTCTTTGTTTGACATCAATTCTCTTTTACCATAACAGTTAACAATATATGGCCAATAGCATGTTTGGAATTAAAATCAACTAGAAGCTAAAAAAAGACTTGGGAAGAGTGGTGAGTTTCAGAAGCTCCTGTGGTACTTCTAAAAACATCCTTGGCCCCCAAGAGTCAATCTCAAAGTTCTTGCCTAAGTTGGCTGATTCTACTCTATAAACCTCTATTTTTAAACAGTTTAATATGAAGCTAAGATTGAGAATCAGTGGGCAATAATATGCAAAGTTCCTAGTGTCCCTTTAGTGTTCTAGCAATTACAAAAATTGAACACATGTATATGGAATGTATGTGCATATTTATTTATATAAAGCAAGTTATGACTAAAGAGGTCACAGAGAGAATTCAATTATATTGAAAGGAAATAATACTGCACTCAAAAAGGGTTTATTAAACCAGTTAATGTGATTTGTTAGATACTGAACTTTCTCACATTATTGATCTGTTGCCTGAACATATGCTCATTATAATGATCCCTGAATATAGAAAGATAAGGGTTAAATGATTTTTAAGAAAAACTTTAATGGAAATGGCAGGTGACAGTTTTGTAAATATTTTTCCACGGGTACTGGATAACTGTCCATGGTGCTGAAAACATTTCTGCTTAGATATATTGTCTCTTCTTAGATCCCTCCTTTTACCCCCTTTCCCTTCAAAGCAACACCCTGGAGCAGTAGGAGCAGACACTGAAGCTGGGATGAATAACATAATTGACTCCTGGCCCCAAATCATCAGGCACTTGGTTTTTATCCAGGAAATATTTAGGAAGGCCATGGAGGTCATCTTTCCAATTTCTTATTTGGAACAAGAATGGTTGGTGGTGTTGCCTGTAGAAAGGGAAAGGGGGATAGGATGTGTAAGTCTATCTTCATATGGTATTGATTTCCATTTCAGTAGGGAAAGACCCTGAGAGACTCTGTGGGCCAGAGAAAGAAGTCTTGACCATCCTGAGAAACAGCCAGTATATGATTGAGAGCTGTGAATTTCTTTGCAGAATCTTTGAAGAACCTTTGGGGTTTTATGATGGGAGCAATGATACCCCTAAGTAGCTCACAGTTCTGCAATTGGGACAACAGATCCATGTCATAGGTGCCTTTCTCTCCCCATTACTTTCCTCTCTCTCTTCTTCCTCATATTCCTACCCCATCACATCTTCCCACCCCCACTATTCAGGCCTCTCAACTTGAGTATGATTTAAGAGCTTTCAATGTTATCTCCTCTTTTCCATTTGGTGGTTAGGATTTTCTTCAGAATCATGTGAATTTCTAATTCAGGGCCAGCTCATGACGTTGTGGCCTCTACCTACATCAGAGCCAGAGAGTCTGCCAAACTCTACTTTGATGTGCACTTGGTGAGACCATGTCATCAAGAAAGTATAACATAATTGTAGGCATGAACTTCCTCAGGTCTAGTGGGGGCATTTTCTCCTTTTGGGAATCATTATAACAGTCCAAACCTCAAAAAGATTTCAAATAAAATATGATTTTCCACCTGGTAGAGAATAACAAAATTTGATTGTCCACCTGTTGCCCCTGGGCTCTGAGACTATTAGGTGGCTACCTTAGCTCTCAGTAACAGATGCTTTTCTGAACGATTTGAAGCAGTGTAGTTACTGCTTTTTCTTCTGCTAAAATAACTGTCAGTGGAGAATGTGCAGCAGCTATAAGATTATACCCAAAGGAAAGATTGTGACTTCAAGATCAGCATGAAATAGCAATTGTAACAAATGATGTCTTAAGGAGTTGTGAATTTATTTTCGAGCAGATGTTCTTAATCCAGAAGATTTTGAGATAGGGAACAGAAAGTCTAGTTGGTGGTAACATATTTGCTTGTAAATAAAATAATTTCCTGAATGTTTAGTCAGAAATTAGTTAATTTTTAATGCATCATTTCTTCTGATAGATGCTGTTGGTCTCTGAAGGTAAAGAAACTTATGAAAATGGTAAAGTCAGGAACTATTTTTATGTGAATGTTTTAAGGAAGTAGTTCAAGGTCTGAAGGATGGAAACAGATGGGACCAAATACGTCTGCTCTTCCTAGGCAGAGGGCAGGCAGTGGTAATGATTAGGTCTGGGTCATTAGCATGTGGACCCAGCCACACTGTGTTTAGAATAACGTGGGGGGTCAAGCAACATGTTTATTCACTTTCCTGTTCATTCTAGTATGTATCTAATCAAGCACTGGCTTGTTTCCAGCACAGATCAAGGCACCTTCAGCAGAAGGAGGGAGAAGTTTTCCATGTTTTCTTTCAGGTATAAGGACATTATAAAATAAACAGACACAAACTAACTGGAGACAAACCCTAAAGTACCAAAAAGACCAATATGAGGGAGTGAATGGGTTAAATATGGCATATGAATACAATTCAAAGTAAATATTATTTTTAGGGCAGGATACAGTTAGTCAGGAAATGCTGCCTAAAAAAATGAATACTCTTGCCTTTACTATATTATTTAACATATTAATAATCCTAAGAAAATTGAGATTTAGTCAAAATGGTATAAACAGGAATTTTTAGCAACCAAAGCCTGTCATAGAATAAGCTGAGGGAAGGTGATGGTATAACAAACAAAGACTTAGACATCTTGTATTTCACCCTTTGGTGTAGGTATTGACTATTACCTTTTTTACTGTCCTTCTCCTCTTCCCTTCCCATTTAGCATTCAATACATACTTATTGGGCTGACCTGAGTTAAACTAAAGTATGTGGTATCTCTCATATGTACAGAGATGAAACAATCACTGTAGGTAAGAAAACTTTATTCTTTTCTTTGATACTTATAATTGGAAATCAAGCTAACATTGCTCTAAAATGTCTTCCCTTTATTTAGGAATTGTATATCTAGCAAGAAGTAGTAATTACTTGATTTCAGTAAAACCTAATGGTGTGTTTGAGCATGACACAGTGCATAAAACTTAATTTGAACATCAGAGACCCAGAAAGTAAACACTGAGCATCCATAAATTCTGTTTTGCTCATTAAAAAAGGTAAAAATTCTCAGCAATATTTACTTATAATCTACTACATTGTTTTATACTTCCCATTGGATTGGAATGTAAGTTCCATGAAGAAAGAGACCATGCCTATTGTTTACATTTCAATATCCTTGGAAAAGCATTTGGCAATTACTAATATTGCTAATAACACTGTGTAACAAATCATCCCAAAACTCAATGGCTTAAGTCATAGCCATTTATTTTCACAGATCTGTATATCAGTTAGAGTCTTTCCTTCAGGCTGTGGTATTTGGGATGGTCTTCTTTGCAGTGCAATTCTGCATGTCCAGCTCCATTCCATATTTCTCCCATCCTTCTCCTTTTCTTAATGGCAATGCAAGATATAAGAGGGCAAGCAGAACAGACAGGCTTTTTAAGACCCGTGTTCAGAACTGACACACTTGGACTTCCACCCATGGAAGTCAAATAAAGTTACATGGCCAAATATAAAGTCAAGGAGAGGGGAAATACAGTGTGTTTGTCATGAGGCCATGGCAAGGGTGT
Organism: Mirounga leonina; assembly: GCF_011800145.1. Classification (NCBI taxonomy): domain Eukaryota; kingdom Metazoa; phylum Chordata; class Mammalia; order Carnivora; family Phocidae; genus Mirounga; species Mirounga leonina. Next base: position 78,518,975 of record NW_023270305.1, on the reverse strand, counting down.
AGATAAAAGACACAGGGAAGATTGCATAAATTCCCTCAATTCTATATTCCTCCCTATACTGTAACTTTTGCAGTGTACTTTTGAAAGTTCTTTCACCAAGAGGCAAAGCTTATTTCTCTATTTATTGAATCTGGGCTGACTTTGTGACTTGCATCGGCAAAAATAATGTGTCAGAATGCAATTTGCCAGTTTCAAGCCTAGATTTCAGTGGGCTTTGAGTGTTTTTACTCTCTCGGAACCTTGCTACCACCATATCAATCAGCCTGAGCCAACCTACTAAATGATGAGAGACATGTGTCTCAATCACCACTACTGCCCCAGGCAGGCAACTGCCAGATGTGTAAGGCTGTCCTAGACCTGCCAGTTTTTAGATGACCCACCAGCTGTTCATGAATGCATGAGCAAGCCCTTCTATGACCAACCAAACCTGGCATAAATCAGTACTACCCAGATGATCCATAGATTCATGGACAAAAATAAAATTTTATTGTTTTAAGCCAATAGGTTTGGGAATTTTTTTTTACCCCAAAATAGTTAATTGATACAACATCTAGCATCTAGCATGGCACAGAATAGGGACAATTGAGTGACTCATAGAGCTCTCTAAGTTGCATATTATACAAGTCATAAACTCTCTCATTAACAAGATGAACATGTATACAAACACACAGAATGTTACATATTATATCGGGAAGTCACTGACCACCTGGGTCTGTCCATAGACTCCAGTGAATTCTCATAGACTGGACCAAGCCATCTGACTTCCTGGATGACTTTTGTAAGATTTGACTCCACAACATGAAATCAATAAGGTACAGATTTTGCCTTTTAGATGTTGCTGGATTCTTTCCATAACTAAACACTGATGAAAACTCTACTCCATTATTTTTTTTCTCTGATGATTGTGTCACATTCTGTCTAACATATCAAAGAGTAAATATTAATTAATTAAGTGAGAGAGATGATAAAAAAAAGAACCAAATGAAAGCTTTAGAGTTGGAAAGGAAAATAATTGCAATGAAAAATTTAGTAGGGGATCTTAACAGTAGCTTTGAACTGGCAGAAGAATTAGTAAATTTGAAGATACATCAAATCAAAACCACACTGAGATAGCACCACATACCAGTCAGAATGACTAAAATTAACAACTCAGGAAACAGCAGATGTTCGCAAGGATGTGGAGAAAGGGGAACCCTTTTACACTGTTGATGGGAATGTAAACTGGTGCAGTCACTCTAGAAAACAGTATGGCAGTTCCTCAAAAACATAAAAATAGAATTACCTTATGGCCCAGCAATTGCACTACTAGGTATTTATCCTAAGGATATAAAACTAATGATTCAAAGGGACACATGCACCACAATGTTTATAGCAGCAATGTCCACAATAGCCAGAATATGGAAAGAGCCCAGATGTCCATCAACAGATGAATGGATAAAGAAGATGTGGTATATATATTCAATGGACTATTAGCCATTAAAAAGAGTGAAATCTTGCCATTTGCAATAACATGGATGGAACTAGAGGGTATTATGCTAAGTGAAATAAGTCAGTCAGAGAAAAACAAATACCATATGATTTCACTCATATGTGGAATTTAAGAAACAAAACTGAGGAACATAGGGGAAGGGAAGGAAAAATTAAAATAAGGTAATAAAGACAGAGACGGAGGCAAACAATAAGAGACTCTTAACTATAGGGAACAAACTGAGGGTTGCTGGAAGGGATTTGGGTAGGGGGATGGGTTAACTGGGTGATGGGCATTAAGGAGGGCACTTGATGTAATGAGCACTGGATTTTTTTTTAAAGATTTTATTTATTTATTTGACAGAGAGATAGTGAGAGCAGGAACACGAGCAGGGGGAGTGGGAGAGGAGAAACAGGGAGCCCAATGCAGGGCTCGATCCCAGGACCCTGGGGTCATGACCTGAGCCAAAGGCAGACACTTAATGACTGAGCCACCCAGGTGTCCTGAGCACAGGATGTTTTATGCCATTGATGAATCACTAAATTCTACTCCTGAACCTAATAATACACTACATGTTAACTAACTTGAATATAAATAAAATCTAAAAATAGTGGAAAAAAATAAAGATTATATAATACAAAACAGAGAAAAAGAATGAAGAGAGTGAACAGAGCCTCACAGAAATGTGACACACCATTAAACACACCAACATATGCATAATGTGAGTAACAGAAAGAGAAGAGAGAAAGAAATAAAACATATTTGAGGAGATAATGGCTGAAAGTGTCCCATATTTAATGGAAAACATTAATATACATATCAAAAGACTCATCAAACTCCACTTAGGATAAACACAAAAAACCTACATAGAGATATATAGTAAAAATGCAAGGACAAAGGAGAAAAATCTTGAATGTGGCAAAAAAATGACTTCTGCGGGAACCCCAACAAAATTAACAGCTGACTGCTCAGCAGAAGCAATAAAGGCCAGAGGCAGTGGGATGACATATTCAGTGTGCTGAAGAAAAACTGCCAACCAGCAATCTTATATTCAGCAAAATGATCTTTCAAAAATGAAGGAAAAAGACATTCCAAGATAAGCAGAGATACAGAATTTGTTATGAATTGGCATGCTTTACAAGAAATACTAAAGAAAGTTTTTATGTTTTGTTTTATTTTGTTTGTTTGTTTGTTTGTTTTTCCTGGCTGAAAGCAAGTGACCACAGACATTAATTCAAATTCACATGAAAAAGCAAAGAACTCCATTAAGGTAATCATATAGTCATATAAAAGATAGTAAAAAAGCATACTGCTTCCTCTTTTCTCAACTTATTTAAAAACAATTATATTGGGGCGCCTGGGTGGCTCAGTCGTTATACATCTGCCTTCGGCTCAGGTTATGATCCCAGGGTCCTGGGATCGAGCCCCACATCGGGCTCCTGGCTCTGCGGGAAGCCTGCTTCTCCCTCTCCCACTCCCCTTGCTTGTGTTCCCTCTCTCACTGTGTCTCTCTCTGCCAAAAAATGAATAAAATCTTTAAAATAAAAATAAAATAAAAAGAAAAAAAGAAAAACAATTATATTAAAAATGCATATAATTGGGGCGCCTGGGTGGCTCAGTCATTAAGCATCTGCCTTCGGCTCAGGTCATGATCCCAGGGTCCTGGGATCGAGCCCCGCATCGGGCTCCTTGCTCAGCAGGGAGTCCGGTTCTCCCTCTCCCCCTCCCCCTGCTTGTGTCCCCTCTCTCGCTGTGTCTCTCTCTGTCAAATAAATAAAATCTTTAAAAAAAATGCATATAATTGTATTGTTGGACTATAACATAAGGAAATGTTATATATTTGCTAATAACAGTTCAACAGAGGTGAGCTGGAGCTAAGCTAACCAGATGGTACTTCAAATCTTCAGAAAAAAATGGAGAGAACCAAAAGTGCAAAATGAAAAGGTTAATATAGCGAACTACTGACAGGGTTTGTATACCTATATACTTTGTATACTTGCTCTATTTTCATCTCTCAGGTACTTTAATAGTTATGAAATTACATAAATAATAATTACAACAGTGTATTGATGGATTTGTAAGTATAGAGGTGTAATATTTATAATGGTAATACCACAAAAAGGGCAAAGAAGAAATAGAGCTATATAGTAGTAACATTTCTAGATCATATTGAAATTAAATCTAAAGTTGATTCTGATAAGATATATATTATAATCCCTAGAGTAAACACTAAGAAAATAACTCAAGGGCGCCTGGGTGGCTCAGTTGGTTAAGCGACTGCCTTCGGCTCAGGTCATGATCCTGGAGTCCCAGGATCGAGTCCCGCATCAGGCTCCCTGCTCGGCGGGGGGTCTGCTTCTCCCTCTGACCCTCCCCTCTCTCATGTGCTCTCTCTCATTCTCTCTCTCTGAAATAAATAAATAAAATCTTTAAAAAAAAAAAAGAAAAAAGAAAATAGAAAATATAGTGAAAGGCCATTAAAGGAATTAAAATAACACTAGAAAATATTCACTTAATACAAAATAAAGCACTAAAGGAATAACAGAAAAAAAGACATGAGGCACATAGAGAATAGAAATAAAATGGAAGATTAAATCTGTCAACAATATTAATGTGAATGTAATAAACAATCCAATAAAAAGACAGAGATTGGCAGAAGAGATTAAAAAATAACAAGACCATCTATATTCTGTCTGTAAGAATAACACTTCAGATACACATTAGATACAAAGATACACACAAGTTGAAAGGTAAAAAGATGGAAAAACTTTTATTGTGAAATCGGTAGCTATAAGAAAGCTTCTGTAGCTATATTAATATCAGACAAAATAAACTTTAAAACAAAATATCTTACCATAGGGAAAGGGGGACATTTTATAATGATAAAAGGGCCAGTCCATAAAGAAGAAACAATTGTAAACATACATGCACCTGAGAATCGAGCCCCAAAATAAATGAAGTAAAAACTGACAGAATGGAAGGTAGGCTACCCAATTCTACAATAACAGATGGGGACTTCAAAATCTTAATTTCAGTAAAAGATAGAACAAGCAAACAGAAGATCAACAAGGAAATAGAAGATGTGATTAACACTATTAACTAGACACCTATGGAACACTCCACCCAGTAGCAACAGAATACACATTCTTTTCAAATGAATATGGAATATTCTCCAGGATAGAAGACATGCTCTGCACAAAACAAGTCTCAATACATTTGTAATGTCTGAAATTATACCAAGTATTGTTTCAAAGTTCGGTGAGATAAAATTAGAAATCAATTACAGAAGGAAATTGGGAAATTCATAAAAATGTGGAAATTAAACAACCCATTCCTAAATCACATGTGGGTCAAAGAAATCATAAAGGGAATTAGAAAATACTTTGAGATGAAAGAAAATGAAGACCGAATATACCTAAATTCCTGGAAGCAGCTAACCCAGTGTTTAAAGGGAAATTTATAGCAATAGACACTGATATTAAAAAAGGAAAATATTCATTATGTCTTTCTGTAGGGCATGGAAAAAAGAGGAGCAAACTAAACTTAAAGCAAAGAGAAGGAGCAAAAAAAAAGTAAAGATTAATAAAACAGAGAACAGAAAAACAATAGAGAAAAATCAATGTAACCAAAAGTTGCTTCTTTGAAAAGATCAACAGAATGGACAAACTGTTAGCATGACTGACAGAGAAAGAGGGGGGGCAGAGAATATGAGAGAGAGAGAGATCAAATTTCTAAATTCAGCCATTACAAGGAGACACCTCACAAAAATTAGAAGGATTATAAAGGAATACTATGAATAACTGCCTGCCAATTAATTAGGTAACTTAGATGAAATCAACAAGTTTCTAGAAAGTCACAAACTATTGACATTAACTCAAGAAATAGAAAATCTATATCGATCTCTCCATTTTTATGGCTGAAAGAACTGGAAACAGGTTCTAAAACAGATACTTGCTTATAAATATTCATAGTAGCATCATTTACATTAGCCAAAAGGTGAAAACAATACATGGACTGAAAAAATTACAGTATGTATACATATATAATTGAATATTACTCAGCCATAAAATGGATTGTGGTATTGGCATAAGCTACAATGTGGTGAACCTCAAAAATATTATGCCAAAACATTATACCATTTGAAAAAGTCAGACACAAATGGTTACATATTGTATGCTTTCATTTATATGAAATATCAAAGTAAATGATTCCATAGGGACACCACAGATTGGTGGTTGCCAGGGACTGGAGGAAGGGGAGTAATTGTTTAATGGTTATGAGGTTTTATTTTGGGGTGATGAAAATATTTTGGAACTAAGTAGAGGTGGTGGTGTCAGAACATTGTCAATATACTAAATGCTACTGAATCATTCACTTTAAAATGTATCATCTTTTTGTTATGTGAATTTCACCTCAATTTAAAAAAATTAAAAAAAAAAACCAACTTTCCAGAAACAGATGGGTATTTGGGAAAAGAAGACATTCTAGAATTTAATTTTTAAAAATCTTAAGAATGTTTTCATCCTATAGAGTGGGAAATAGAGCAATGATTTACTAAACTGGTATTTCTGTGTTTTTGAGAGTCAGTTTGACATTGTCATTTTGTGATCAGTGGTATCTTTTCAAGTACTAGATGTTTCTGGTTGTGAATAATTGATTGGCCCCAGTATCCCTATCTGAAAAATGAGAATAGTAACAATCATATCAGCTCTATGTACTTCACTATACCCATTTAAAGATCAAATGAGATCAGTACAGTGGAGGAAATTGCTTTGTAACAGACTATATGAATGCAGTGTGTTACTCAGTGTTGCCATGTGGCCCAATTCCAGGTGTTACCATCTACTTAGACCACTGTTAATGCACCCCTGTTTTTGTGCATTGCAGCCAACTTGACCATTACTGAATTGTACATCGTATGTCACCGAAATGCAAATATATCTTCAGTAATAAGTGAATTTTATATACTCTATTTTTATTTAGAAAATTTGAAGGCACTTAGAAACAATTTTTTAGAAAGATATGTGTGAAGAGTTTTTCAGGCCACATTTTTTTTCTTTTCACCTGGGAACTTATTTTAAAGGATTCAAGGCTGTTTTAGGTCATATTTTAGTTTGGTGGCTTTTGTCTTGGCTTTTATTTTCCTGGTTTCTATTACTTCTGCCACTAGTTTATCTTGATCTGTTTAATGTGCTTTCTCCTTTTAAAAAGTGAATCAAGGAAAAAAAAAAAGTGAATCAAGGAGAGAAACAACAGACTCTTTTGGCCTCAGCTGTAAATATGACCTTGCCAGTGACAGGGTTAAATTTCATGGGTGGGTTCATGTTGTTATTTTACTGTTGCCATTTTGAAAAGCCCATGACTCTCCAACTCTTTACACCAGAGCTGCTATAATGCTACTGTATAGTTAGCTATGGGCAGTGTGAGACTCTGCTTAGATGAATACCTGGTCCCATTCAGATAGTGGGCATCCACAGGTGGATCATATTAAGATTTCTGAGCCAGGGTTATTTATTGACAGCCTAACAGTAGTGATTTGGAGCTCAGAACAGCTTCCCCTGGGAAGGCCTAATGTACACCAATAAGTCCTCAGTCTAAGCGATTTTGCCATTCAAGATAGATAGTATCTTGTTGACTGTGCACAGGTCTGTCCTCTTAGGATACTTTAAAAATATATTTGCTTGTTTTATGGAATTAATACATGTTAATTATGGAAAAATCAGAAAATACACATAAACTAATAAGATAATGACACTACCATTCAGAAGAATCAGTTATCACACTGATATATGCACATATTCACACATTTCAAAATTGCACCATGACCGAGTTATTGTTTTGGAGAATACTTTTTAAATCCCAAATACATAATTTGCATTTTTTTTGTTCTGTAAATACTTCCAGGGTATTATTTTTAATGACTGGCAACCTTCCATTGCATAGATGTAGCACATTTACTCAAGTGATTCCCTGTCTTGAAATATTTTGGTTATTTAGTTAGACTGCCTTTGAAAATGTAAACATTTATTTCATTCTGGGAGTGATTTTAGAATAGAAACATGCTTTTAAAAGAAATGTCACCATGGATGACTTTTATATCCCTCACCATTAAAAAAATGATGATTCTTTATTTCTAGTGTCTCTAACTTCCTCTTGGAGTATAGTTCTTGGAGATGGATTTCTTTCACATAGAGAACTCTAACTTTTATAGCCTCATTGTCCCTAACACATTCCCATTTTTCCTTCTTGGAGATTCTGTTTTGTTTTGTTTGTTTTGTTGCTGTTGTTGTTTTACCTAGGCCCAAGAAATATGGTAATTATGTCTTGCTTTTGGTACTCATTCCTGGGGAATATCTCCTGAGCTTCCTGATGAGAATTACCTTAGAGAAGAAGAAAATTTAAAGATGTCTGTGCAATTGGGGCATACTTGGAAGCAGCATTTTATATAATCTCAGGTGTTTTTGGAAGTTCATATTGGAAATTTCATATTTTCCGTGGTTAATGAATGCTAATGGTTTCCTCCAAGATTTGTGAAGAGAATGGTTCATTGACTTCCTCTTTATTACAGTGATGCTAGAACAAATTCTCAGGAAAGGTGATTTGTGTTTTTCTACTAGGACTTTCCCTGGAAAACTTAAAGCTTTATTTATTCAGAAACATCCTAGGTTAGTCTTCAAATGCAGGTAAAGACAGCTCAAGAAAAAAAATTGGCAGGGTGCCTGGGTGGTGCAGTTGGTTAAGCCTCTGACTCTTGATTTTGGCTCAGGTCATGATCTTAGACTGAGCCCTTCATCAAGCCCCTTGTTGGGCTCCCTGCTCAGTGGGCAGTCTGCTTGAGATTTTTCTCTTGCCCTCTCCCTCTGTCCTTTCACCCCTATGCTCTCTCTCTCTCTCTCAAAATAAATAAATCTTAAAAAAAAGAAAAAAATTGGGAAATCATGCCTTGGTTTTAGACAAAATAATAGATTCATAGCAGGTTGAGTGTCATAGACTCTTACACTTAAAAGAATGGCAAAAATTGATAGAACTTTTTACTGGTAGGGTCTCATAAGTTTCTTAGTATACCCCAGCATTTTATAATTAAGAAAATTGAGTCCATATGATATTAAAAATCTATTTCAAGGTGATATAAACTAATTATAACTAATCTTACTAAATCAGAATCAGGGTCTTTATTTTCTGATTTCCATGTTGTTGTTTTTTCTTCATAAAATCCAGTTATAGATTACCATGCAATTCAGACTACACTAAAAGGTATTTAATTGCCTAAAAAGCCAAGGGACACTTCAGGAGGAAGTAAAGAATAATGGTGTTGGGAGCAGTGCACTGAGTAATTAAGAATGTAGACTCCAGAGTCAGTAAAGCTGTAAAATTCCCAGTACCACCACTAGAAAGCTGTGGGACCTTGGTCGCCTAATAGACTCTCTGTGTCTCTGGTTCCTCTGCTCAGTAAAATGGAAATAACAACAGCAATAACAATAACAATGATAATAAAAGTAATAATTATCTCATAGGGTTGTGAGAATTAAGTTGCTTAAAGGGCTTGGAAGAGTGCCTGCATATTTAGCTCAATGACTATTAAATTTGTTTGTGTTGCTATTTCTTTGCCAAGGTGGTAGGGATTAAAGGGTCTGAAGCCATACGACCATGGGTTACTAACCCTTCTTCTCAGCTTACTAGTTATGTGACCTAGGGGAAATCACAAATTCCTTTAAGCATCAAGTTTCTTCATTTCTAAACTTAGTACAATAATATATCTTAATATATCACAGGGTTCATAGGATTAAAAGAATTAAATCCATGGAAAGTGTTCATAAAAGTATCTTGTATTTAGTAAATGTAAATTATTGTTATTAATATTGTGACTGTCATATTAACCTAAACATTTCCCAACCAGTAATAAGTAAGATTACTCATTAGCTTTACATCCTACAATTTAGAAGTTGGTTGCTGACAAAATGACAGTTGAAGGCCATGTGTACTTGCCATAAGAAAACAAGCTGAATATAGGCCATATGGTTGGCAAAAATATTGGATTTCTCTCCAGATCACCATGCCCAGCACTCTGCAAGTACTAAGTGTAGAACTGGTTTCTTTCTTCTGATGATAATAATGTTTGTGGTACTTTATGTTCATGGCTTTGCCAACGGCACTTCTACATTTAGAGAAAACATTACAATAGATGAATAGGTCCAAGGTTGTTCTAATCTTAACAAATACTGGTATTCTGTCAGATAAATTCTTCAGCAAAACTACAATCTTGTTATTGTTAACTAAATGGGGCTGAAACAATCAATCTGTTTAATTTGGCATAGCTCCTATGCTCATGACTTTTAGAAACTAAGTCCCATTTTTCTCAGAATGTGAAGGACAAACGATATAAATTCACATGTTTTCTCCTCTGATTATTATGCTGCCCACTAGGACATGCTGGGAAATGGATAGCTTATTTGCCCTCCCTCCTACCTAATTTGCAATGTTCAAACATCAAAGGGTGAATATGATGCTTTAAGCATTTCTGGTCAGAAAAAATGTATCTGCTTGAAGCCCACTGTTGAGACAGTTTTATCACCAGAATAATTAATGTTTTAGCCAGGACACTCATTCCATGTTGCTTCTGGCTGTGAATTTTGATTAGATGTTAAGAGAATAGGATTTCATTAGCAGGTCACCAGAGATGTTGTTAGAGATTCAATCACCATGAAACCAAATAAGGTACTTTCTGGCTGAACATGATTGCCCCTGGTTTGTTTGTTCCCCCTTTTGACCCAGCTGGTTGGTTGCTTGTATAATAAAAAATAATACCATTTGAGCTACTTTAGTAACAGACATGATTAGGCCATGAAGGTTATACGCTTACATCATTAGATTCTCTTCTTGGCACTCTGTTCTGACCCTGGAATTACTGATCACATTACTGGAAAAGACTCTTCCCTTGATTTATCATTGCATAATTACTCCATTTCTTAGTTCTGAAAGAAATTATCCATCACAGCTTGTTCCTTTTCAGTTTCCTTGAACAAGGTCAAAAGAGGGTCCCAACAAATGCTAAGCAAGACTGAATTCTTGATCATCCTCCAGGTTATACCTTATTTCATTAGAACGCTCCTTTCTCTTTACTTTTCTAAATTAAACCTTGGTTCATAACATTATTTCAGAAGCACATGTAGAAAATCCTTTGGAAGTGAAATTAGGTATTATAAGCCCAGAGTCCACAAAGTGCATGCTCTATAAAGAGGTGGGGGAAGGTATTGTCTACCCTGAGTCTCTCTTCAGAGAAAGCTTTGTGGATATTTTGTTTATGTACATTTGTGTACATTATTTAAATCTACTTATGTATGTAACAATATTTTTGGGTTGTATTTGTATTACTGTAATACAAGAGTGGTTTCAAATTTTTTGTTTCTTAATCTTTTATGGTCCTTCTGGTTTATGAGAGCCATGCTTTGAGTTCATTTTGTTTTTCTCTGAAGATGGTGGTAGGCAAGAAGTGTGATAAGGAGAATGACTGTTGATTTTGTTATGACATTCATTTCTACCTACAAAGAAAGTCAAGGCAACCTGTTTACTTAGCCATAGTAATTAATCATTCTGCCTTATATGGTCAGCTCTAGAGGTCTATGCTCCAACTTGGTACATAAAAACATGAGAAGAGTCTATCTGTTCACACTCCAGAAGAGCTTCAACTACTGTAGTGATGTACAAGTTTCTATCAGTTTGATAAAAGAAAGTTGACACCAGAAGAAATGGAAGGATAAAAAAGAACAGCAATGGAGAATGCTGTAAATAAATAATAATAGATAAGACTTCTTGCATGCCTACCTACAATGTACCAGATACTATGCTAAGCACTTTACTTGCATTTTATCATCAAACCACGTGGTAAACCTTCAGGTAGGTTTAATTCCTATATGAACACAACTTGACCACATTGAAGGAGTGACTGGCTTGCTCTGTTCCAATCAATGAACATGCTGTATTGTTCCACTTATTTAGATCTTCAATATCTCTCTGCAATGTTCTGTAGTTCTCCATGTACAGGACTTCCATATCTCTTATTAGATTTATTCTTAAGTTTTTTTTTGCCACTACTATAAATTGATCTTCTGATTTCAGTGTTTAATTGTTTGCTTCTCATGTATAAATGCAATAGTTTTCTATATTAACTTTGTTTCCAGTGGCCTTGCTAAATTCATTGGTAATTTTTGCACATATGCCTGTGGATTCGTAAAGTAAATAAACATCTGCAAATGGAGATAGTTTTACTTTTCATCTTCAGATTGTAATGCAGTTTAGTTTCTTATATTATTGCATTGGTTAACAAAGGGGGTTGATTTTGTCCCCTACGGGATACTTGGCAATGTCTTATTTTTTGGTTTTCACAACTTAGAGGAGTACTACTGGCATGTAGGGTGGAGACCAGAGATGCTATTAAACATTGTACTATAATTATCTAGTCAAATATATTTGGCTTAGCAATTTTGTATCTATGATTTTTAGGGATATTGATTTGTAGTTTTCTTGTAATATCTTTGGTGATGGTATCTAGGTAATGTTGGCTTCAGAAAACCAATTGGGAAGTGTTCTGTACTTTCCTATTTTCTGAAAGAGGTTCAGCAGAATTGACATTATTTCTTACTTAAACTTTTGGTAGAATTCACTAGTGAAGCCATTTAAACCTGCAGTTTTATTATAGGAAGTTTTAAAGTTGTGAACAACTTCTTTAATAGATATAAAGCTATTTAATTTTTGTAATGCTTGGTAATTTGTGCCTTTCAAAAATTCATCCATTTTGTCTAGGTTTTCAAGTTTATTAGCATAAATTTGTTGATAATGTTCTCTTAAGATCCTTACCTATAGCTATAACTCTTGTTTCATTCTTGATAGTGGTAATTTGCATTTAATCTCTGTTTATTTTCGTTTGATCAGTATAGCCAGGAGTTTATCAGTTTTGTGAATGGTTTCAACTAACCTGCTCTTGCATTGTAATTTTTGTTCTATTAATTGCCTATTTTCAATTTCATCAATTTCTGATACCTTCACTTTCATTTTTTTCTGTTATTTTGGATTTACTTTGCTTCTCTTTTTATAACTTATTCAAGATTTAGAAAATTATATTTGGATATTCTTTTCTAATGTAAGTATTTAGAACTGCAAAGTCTTCTTTAAGTACTGCTTCAGCTGCATCCCCAAAATTGTGATATATTGTGTGAGAAGCTGAATAATTGTTATTAAATATATCTGGGTCTTAATTTCCATAGATTTTGAATATTACCTGAAGTGGAAAAAGGAACGTTGATGATGTGATTATGTTAAGAATCTTGAGTTCATCCTAGGTTATCTGTGTGGGCTCTATGTGGTCACAATGACCATTATAAGACGGCACAAAAGGAATCAGATTAGAGGTGAAGGCAATATGATGATGGAAACAGAGATTGGAAAGACATACTTGAAGACTGAGGAAAAGGCCATGAGCCAAGGAATATAGGTGGCCACTGGAACCTGAAAATGGCAAGAAAATATACTCCCAGAAGCTCCAAGAGGAACCAGCCTTGACTTTAGCCCAGTGAAACTGATTTTAGACTTCTGACCTCCAGAACTGTGTGATTGTAAATTCATGTTGTTTCAAGTCACAAAATTTGTGCTAATTTCTTGCAACAAAAACAGAATAATGCATGCTTTGGTACCTGGATGTGGGTGCTTTTAGTCAGAACAAACTATTATTTTTTTGTAGGGTAGGTATGCTAGCAATGAATTATCTCAATTTTTGTTTATATGGACATATCTTAATTTCTTTTTATTTCTGGTAGTTTTGTTGGATATGGAATTCTTGATTAATATCATCTTTTTTTCCCTTTCATCAATGTGAATATGTCTTCCCACTGCTTTAGGGGTCCCATGGCTTCTGATGAAGAGTCAAAACTGTTTAACTTATTAAGGATTTCTTTTATGTGATGAGTTGTTTTTCTCTAGCTGCTTTCCAGATCCTCTGTTTTTGGCTTTCAATAGTTTGACTGTGATGTGTCTAGGTGTAGATTTCTTTGAGGTTATCCTATTTGGAGATATTGTGGCTTCATGGATAGGCAGAGCAGTGTTTTAATCAATTTGGGGGAAATTTGGAGCCATTATTTCTTCCAGCATTCCTTCCATCCCATTCTCCCCCTTTTTCTTAGGATTCCCATTATCATATGCTAGTTCATTTGAGGATGTTCCACAGTTCTCTGAGGCTCCATTCATTTTTCTTCATTCTTTTTTTCTTCTCTTCAGATTGGGTAATCTCCATTGATTTATTTTCAAGTTTCTTGATTTTTCCTTCTCCCCCTCCAAATCTGCTGTTGAGTCCATGAGTAAATTTTTTATTTTAGTAATTACAGTTTTCAAGCTAAGAATTTCTATTTATTTTTTAAATAATTTTTGTCTTTTTATTGATATTCTTTAATTCATGAGATACCATTTTTACACTTTAGTTCTTTAGACATCATTTTCTTTAGTTCTTTGACTATATTTACAAGAATTGATTTAAAATATTTTTCTAATAAGTGCACTGTCTGGGCTTCCTCTTGGATAGTTTTCTGCCTGTTTTTTCCTCCCATGGGACCACACTTCTTTCTTCTTTGCATTTCTTATTTTTTTAATTGCTGTCATTGATGCCTGGACATTGAAGATAATATAATATGGCATCTCTGGGGGAGAAATGCCCCTGTCCCCCAGGGTTTTTGTTGTAGTTGTTTGGTCTTGTTTTTGTTCTTGGAGATATTTGTTTAGTGACTTTCCTTAACTAATTTTGTAACATATGTATTCTTTGATGTTTACAGCCACTGAATTCTCTGCTCAGTTTAGTGGTCAGCCAAGGGTTTGATGGAGAGTTCCTTTAATGCTGTGAATGAATAGGTCTCCCTTTGCCAAGGGACTTGTATGTTTGCTGTGGGTATTCTTTCAATACTCCAATCAGGTAGTTTACAACTCTGCCTTAGCCTTCACTTCCTGTTTGTGCAGAGCCTCAAGCTCAGCCTGAGGTGAGAGATTTGGGGCATCTTGGTATTTTTTGGCATGTGGATGGCTCGGCACATGAATGTGGCTTTCTAGATCCCATATCAGAGGGATTTACTCCATGGACATCTCACTCCCCAGTTTTTACTTTTACTAATTTTTCCTCATCCTCCAAATTACCCCATGGACATCTCATTCCCCAGTTTTTACTTTTATTAATTTTTCTCAGTCTCTTATTAGTCTAAAATCGTAACACCCATTTTGGGTAGCTGCTATGCTAAATAATTGCCTCTGGTCCTTTTTGATAGATGCTCTGGAAGTAGAGCTCATCACATTTACTGAGATCTAAGTCAGGTAGAGATAAACACAGGCTTTGAGAATGAAGTTTTCAGGGGCTGCCAGACTATTCAAGTAGAATTCTCTGGGGGTGGGGCTTTTTGGTGAGTTTTGAATGTCTTATGCACCCTCCAATGCTTGCTGAGCTACTGGATTTCCTAGTAGTTTCAAGTTCTTATAGTTGCCAGGCTGTCAGTTTTCAAGGCTAGTTGGAGAGAGGAGGATAAGAACAGGGTAAGTTAGAATGCCAGAAAGCTCACCGCTCTTGTTGAGATTTAGCTGCCATTTTTTAAAATAAAAACTCTTCAGATTGTTGCAAACCTTGGGTTAATTTACAGAGTTATGTAAAAGTTGATTTTAATTATCTTTTCCAGTGGTTTCTTTTTTATGAAGAGGCAGATATTTGGAGGTCCTTAATTTATTTATTCTAGAAGTGTTCCTTTTTCCTTTATTCTTGAAGAATGTTTTTACTACTTATAGATTTTTGGGTTAACTTTTTTTTTTAAGATTTTTTATTTATTTATTTGAGAGAGAGAGAATGAGAGAGAGTGAGTACATGAGAGGGGGGAGGGTCAGAGGGAGAAGCAGACTCCCTGCCGAGCAGGGAGCCCGATGCGGGACTCGATCCCGGGACTCCAGGATCATGACCTGAGCCGAAGGCAGTCGCTTAACCAACTGAGCCACCCAGGCGCCCTGGGTTAACTTTTTAAAAAAGAACTTTAATGATATTTTTCTTTGTGTTTTGACTCCCATAGTTTCTGATGAATAGTAAGTGGACTTTTGAATCATTATTTCCTTGTTTGTAAAATTCTTCACTTTAATATTTTTTTCTTTATTTTGTTTTTGTTAGCAGTTGATTATAATCTGCCTAGGTATTGTTTCTATTTTTCAAATTTATCCTGATTATGTTTTGTTGAGATTCTTAAATTTGTAAAGTTATATTGATCACAAAATTTGGGAAGTTATGACCATTGTTTCTTACAATCATTTTTTATTTCTGTCTCATTATCTTTATCCTCTCTTTTGGAATTCCAACTGACTATGTTAGGTCTTTGAAGATCCCACTAATATTTGAGATTTTGCTAATTAAAAAATTTTTTCCTCTCGGGGCACCTGGGTGGCTCAGTCGTTAAGCGTCTGCCTTTGCCTCGGGTCATGATCCCAAGGTCCTGGGATTGAGCCCCACATCGGGCTCCCTGCTCGGTGGGAAGCCTGCTTCTCCCTCCTCTCCCACTCCCCCTGCTTGTGTTCCCTCTCTCACTGTGTGTCTCTCTGTCAAAAAAAAATTTTTTTTTTCCTTTCTCTTAAGAATGGATGGTTTCTATCTGTCTTATTCTTCACCGAGTCTCTTCCTCAGTCATATCCATTTCATTATTAAACACACTTGAGAGTTTTAAAAAAAATCAGATCTTGTAATTTTTAATGATATAATTTCTGCTTTATTCTTTTCATATTTTCTAATCCTCTTTTGAAATTTTCTATTTTTTTTCATTTATTTGGAACATATTTTTTCTTTCTTCATTCGTGTAGTTATAATAGCTCTTATAATTTCTTGTTTAATAATTCCAACATCAGAGTCATCTCAGGCTTCACTATTTTGATTGTCTTTTCTTTTGGAATGGGTCATATATTCCTTGATCATCCTTTTTAAGAAATTTTGGATTGAATTCCTGACTTTGTGAATGTCATGTAATATAATTCTGGATTCGGTTATAATCTTTCAAAGACTAATAATTGTTTTAGGCAGGCAATTGACTTGGTTAGACTCATACTGAACATGTAATGGCTGCAGGGATTGGAAAGAAGTGGGAATTTCAGGTCTTAGATGAACTCTTTAGGCCTTAGTTGCAAGTTGCTTTCAGTTTATCACACTCATCTCTGGCTCAAGGGTCAGCTAGAGACTTAGTCTGAGCTTATACACAGACTTAGGAGCTCCCTTTCATTGGAAACTTAATCTTGTTCATGTCTAAGAATTTGTTAGGTTTCATTGTAAATGTGTGTGCATGTGTGCACACACTTGTGTTCTGTTGTCTTTTTCCTACTTCTAGAACTCAGATGCCCCTTTGGCCCAGCAGCTCTGCTGAAGTCCAAGGCATGGGACAGGGGCTAGAACTTGAGGCAATGTGGATTTGCAGAAGATCTCCTGTGAGGACAGCAGCTTGGTCTGGAGTACAAAGGGGCAGGGGAATGGGTGGCATGTGAGCAGGTTCACACTTTCAGAAAATTATCCCTGTTTTCCTATAAAATGCCCTTTATTTAGTTGATATCAACATTTATAGCCTGGATATCATAATGTCTTATTTATGGACACTCCAAATATTGGAAGCACAGTGACAAAGGGCTCCTCTCTTCATGGGTGTACACTGCTGATAACTTGAATGTGAAAAACTTGTGGAGCTCTTGATGGTTCCAAAAACTGAAATTCTCAAGTCCAAAGCCTGAAGGGGCCATGCTAATGTAAAGAATATCTTCCTTTCTTTGCCTTTCCTCTTCTCCCATTTGGTTTGTTGCCAATACAAGAAGCTTTGCCCACTCTAATTATATAGGCTAGATCAATAATTGAAATAAATGTGCTACTGGTAATGTAATAAAGTTAATGACTGACTAAGATTATTCAGTATTGATCCTGAATTTCCTTATGTTTGGCTATTTCCATATAAATGCCTGTTTCAAGAGAGTTAATATTGGCTCATAGACAATTCTGGGGTATAGCTTTATATACATGTATATGTTATATATGCATATCAAAAACATATATGTATGCAAATGTGCGCTAAAAATGTGTGTGTTTGTATGTGTGATATGTTCTTCTAACAATTTATCAAAGAAGGGTCTGATTATTGAACAATAATCTGCCTCTCCCTGCCTTGAGATGCTTGTTACCTATGAGGATAGAGGCTTCTCCATTTTTTGAGTGAGAAAAATAGTCACACTACATTCTTATAATGGAAATTCAGTGACAAGAATGGGCAAGATGAGGATGTTGCTTGCTTTTGTGCCGATCTGACCACACATAAGGATTTCTTGGTAACATGATGCAAGAAGGGTGTGGACAAACCTAGATATTAGAGGAGAGAAACTGAGTAGGGGTAAGCCCAATGCCAAGAGACTCAGGAATACACACACCTATAGTAAAAAGTTCAGTTTATTAATTTGTTATGGCAAGATAGCACACAAACCATGGGCATCTCAGCAAGAGGAAGGAAGGGTGGGTATATTGAAGGGATTAGGTGCATGCTGGGCGATTTTGGGGAAACAAGGGTTCATTCTAGATTGGGTGTTTCAGGAAGCAGATGCAATTTGATGATCAAATATCTTTTGAATTTTTTTTAAAAGTTTTATTGAGATATAATTCACCCATGGAAATATACAATTCAATGGCTTATAGTATATTCACAGAGAGACTAAACATATAAGTGGACCATAGTCAGACCATATATAAAAATAAAATTTTGACCCACAGTCTTCAACAACCAGTCCAGGAAGGCAACCCATTATCTCTAGTAACTAGCCCAGAAAACCAGCCTACTCTCTCTATCAGATTTGTAGGAAATCAAATGACTATCTCTAACAGACAATGCAGAAAGCCACATTTAAAAATCAACCCCAAATGGCCAAGACTGAATTAGTTACTGACAACTTCATTAATTTTTGTCCCCGTTTCCAACTCAGGACCAGCGAGACAAAGCCAAACATTCACCCCTAACCACTCACATAGTATGCCCCACTTCTAGTTAGCCTACCTATAACTGTCCCATGCCAACAGCCTCCAATCAGGGCACACCATCTTTTCTTTTTCATGATAAATCTTTCCCATTTCTCTGACTACTTTTGAGTCTCTACCAAGCACTGGTGATAATGGCTGATTCCTTTGCTTTATTAAGCTCTGAATAAATAGGCTTTGTCCATTTTAATCTAGTTAGTCTTCATTTACTTTCACAATAGATTTTTATATCCATCATCACAATCAATTTCAGGACATTTTCATTACTCCCCCTCCCCCAAAAAACCCTGTGCTCTTAGTTATCACCTCCATACCTTGATCTTTCCCCAGGTCCTAAGCAACCACTAATATACTTTCTGTATCATTAGATTTCCCTATTCTGTATTTCTACATGAATAGAATCACACACACACACACACACACACGAGTCTTTTGTGTCTGGTTTATTTCACTTAGAATCTTTTCAAGGTTCATCCATATTGTAACATGTATCAGTATTTCATTTCTTTCATGGCTGAATGCTATTGCATTGTGAAGATAAACCACATTTTGTTTATTCATTTGTCCTTTAATAAACATGGATGATGCTGTTATAAACATTGAAGGACCTTGATTTTTATTTAGGAGCCAGAATGAATAATGTGGGGCTAGAGTTGTCTTTTATTAAAAAAACAACAATAATCACTTATGTTTGCAGGGGGAGAGGAGATTTTAGTTACTTTGTGATGTTGTAGAAGCCTTGTCTTTTATGTTCAGACACAAATATGAAGTGGTCTTGCTTTTGGCTTGTTTCATCATGGTCACAGAGTGACCCCGTCTGTTTATTGTTGTGATTGTTTACCTTTATTATGGAAGACGACAGCCTACCTCCTAGTTGCCAGCTTCCAGGGCAGGTTTTCTACTTTCTTGTTCTCAGAGGTGAATGTCTTGTATGTGTGATATGAAAGGAATATGGAAGTGTAAATAAAAGAAATATAAATGATATTCTAGAAAAGATGTCAGTGAAAAGTGAACACAGACACTGCACTGTGACAAAGAATAACATAGAACTGTTCGATTCTGAAGTATATAACTAGGGACACAGAAGTGGAAGTTGTAGGTGAGCTGATATCAACTCAGTACTGGCAGGTCTGCTTAACAGCCTAACTGCCTGAAAATGGAGTTGGTTGTTTCGGAAGCAAATTTCTTAACACTATATGTTTAAGTAGAAATGAGCTTTCCACTTGGTGATTTTTGCAAAGGGATTTCAGGCAAATGGTAGAATCTCAGCTCAAGATCTCTCAAAAGACCTTACTGAATCTAAGTACTCTGAAGTTACTTCTCTAGAAGTGCCCTATACCTGTAAGTGTTTCTCAGCTCCATTCTCCCTCATAGCAGAGGAAAGACAGGCTTTGTGATCTCACTAGCCTAGACCATGTGGATTTAAAGCTAAAAGGAATAGAATCAGCCTTCATTTGTGTGCATGAGTACACTGTTTTCTTAATATTTTCTGGCACATTTTTACAAGACAAAAAAGAGAAACACAGTTACAGAGTACTTGAGAGAAGGTAAGCAACCTCTGAGCATCCCTATCTGCTTGGGTAGTAGTTATTTTCTGGAACAGCTGTCTAAGACAAATTGCTCAAGGTTGTCACTTTCTTCTGGTTTCCATTCTCTCTGCCTCTGCCACCATTCACAAACCTGGAGACACCTCAGCACAGTGTTTTATTTTGTTTTTGTTTTTGAACAAATATTCTTTTTAGACTCAGAATAAATAGAGTTTGACTCTGTTTACTTATTTGTTTTTCTGCATGACCAAACTGACCATTTGATTCACTTCATCACATTTTCTAGGTCTTCTTCACTTTTCACAAGGATATACATGCAAGACAAGAAGAGACATAAACCATGCCAGTGGACAATTATTTACTAATTCAAATATTGTAACTGGGTTCTCCCCAGTGCCACTCCAGTCTCTGCCTTTTAATAAAAATGATGGTTCTCCCTTGAATTGAGTTTTTGCTATTTGTATTTAAAAATATTGTTGCACTTCCTTTTAGATCATGGTTTTTTGAGGCACACTAACAAAGGCACCTGGGAAAATTTAAGAGTTTTCATATTCTGAATAAGAATACAAATTTTTCCTTGGGCCAGCATTTTAGGTTCCCTATAATCTAATCCCAAATTGTCTTTTTATACTACTAATAATGATGACAATGATGATGATAATAAAATTTATTGAGTGTTTTCCATGTTCAAGCACTACTAGAGCTCTTTACAAAGATGATTTCTTTTTTTTTAAAGATTTTATTTATTTATTTGAGAGAGAGAGAATGAGAGAGAGCAAGCACATGAGAGGGAGGAGGGTCAGAGGGAGAAGCAGACTCCCTGCCGAGCAGGGAGCCCGATGCGGGACTCGATCCCGGGAGTCCGGGATCATGACCTGAGCTGAAGGCAGTCGCTTAACCAACTGAGCCACCCAGGCGCCCCAAATTAGATTTCATTTGAGCTCCACAGCATGCCTAGAAATGAGGGAAGTTCTATTATACCTTTTTTACAGATGAAGAAAAAAGTTCACATAAATTAAATAAAAATTTGTCTAAGAATACAATTATTAAGTGGCAGATTTACATACAAATCCAGATATGGTTTTAAAATTTATTCTTTTATTTATTTCCTTTTCATTTCTTTTCTTCTTCCCCTCTCCTCCTCTCCCTCCTCCTCCTCCTCCTTCTGCTGCTGCTTCTTCTTTTTCTCCTTCTTCTTCTTCTTCTCCTTCTTCTTCTTCTTCTTCTTCTTCTTCTTCTTCTTCTTCTTCTTCTTCTTCTTCTTCTTCTTCTTCTTCTTCTTC
>NW_023270305.1:78431985-78497617 GCF_011800145.1 Mirounga leonina | reverse complement strand
TCTTCTTCTTCTTCTTCTTCTTCTTCTTCTTCTTCTTCTTCTTCTTCCTTCTTCTTTTATTTGTATTCTTCCTTACTTACAAACTCTGCCTTCCAAGAATATTCTCCTCCAGTGCATGACTACTGTTCCTCCAGATATTATAAGCTCTTTGTTCTTTCTGTCTCTGTTCATGACCTGTCCACTGTCTCTTCTCTATTCCATTAAGGAACTCCCTTTCCAATCTAGGGGAAGCATTAGGGCAAATGTTATCTCTAGGAAAAGAGTCTCAACAATTGACTGAAACAATCTCTGAAACATAATTCGTGGAAACCCATAAGGTTGAGACAATGTGGGTACAGAACCCCGACAAAAGTGATGGGTAAAATGACAAGGAAAAGAAAGTATACAATGAGCAGGAATTAATATTAACCAAATGCTTACTATGAGAAATATGACTTAATATTCACAGTAATCCCATGAGAGAGGAAACCATTTGTGAGAGGGAGACTCTAAGATGGTCCCAAATGATTACAAAGGTATTTACCCTTGTGAAATCCTGTCCCTTGGGTTTGACCTGCTTCTAACCAACAGAATATGTCAAAGTAATGGGATGTCATTTTGTGATTAAATTATATAAGATTGTGATTTCCATTTTGCTAGTTGACTCTCTCTATTGCCTTCTTGGCTTGCACGCTTTGATGAAGCAAGCTGCCATATTGGAGTTCATGTCTCGAGGAATGGAGGGTAGCATCTGGTCAAAAATTAGCTAGGAATAGAGGCCATATCATATAATTGAAAAACATATGCCCAAAAAATATTTCACTAGTTTGTGATTTCCTATTTATTGACGTAAACATTAATATGCTTATAGTTCAATTATAAAAGTTCACTTCACTTTCAATTATAAAAGCTGTATATGTTTAATTGTGATGAACAGAAAAATATTTTGATCATGAAACTTAATATTGAATTTAAATATCATACTCTCAGAGTGGAGTGAAGAGTGTGTCCTTCTCTCTGTAAGCATGATGCATCCCACAAGTATGGAATTCTTGTTAAATTATTCTTCTCCTCCTTTCTCCTACTGGTCTATGCATTTATTCTATCTCAAAAACAATTGCTACTGACGCTGACAGATCTGGAGGCAGATTCACAAAGGAATATTTTGTGTCTGCCTTGACCATTAACATTTACTTTGAATTAACTATTGTCCAGGGCACTCCACTTTGAAAAGTTTCATCAATTTGCCGTAGGTGTTAATGTTCACTGGCATGTTTCATTAGATGGGATTGCAGAGTGAAGTTAGACTAGTCTAGTTGAACTTCAAAAGGAAAAAAATGCAGAAATTCAGGGATGCCATTTCTTCCCAGCTCTGAGAATCAATTTTCAGTTCTGCATATTGGAATGGAACAAATGAATTCTGAATATTAGCCAACAAAGTGAGATACTTGCCTCAAATTATTATAGTCGGTGGTAAGTGCAACATTTTTTGCCTGAAACTTTCAACTGGTAACATTTCACAGGTGTATGACTATTGCTCCAGCATAGGTTTTATAAATATAATTTCTCTGAAAACATAAACATTTCACTATGATTATTCACTTTCTATTGCACTTTTAATCTAACTCCAATTTTTTCTTGGATTCATTTTAGCCTTGCAGTTGGGAAGAGACAGCACACCTACACCACAGTGTAGAATCAGAAACCAAATCTCCAAGCATTTGGAGAACAGTGATGGATCGACCAGGGCTGTGCCACTTACATGGGGAAGAATACATGGTGTGTCCTACTTTCCAAGGAAATTTTAGCTTGCCAACTGATCTATACCTTCCTTTAGGAAACCAGAATTTCTCTATTAATGTTTATAAGATTCAAAGGAATTCACTTCTTAAAGCTAAATTTATGACTCATTATTTGAACTTAGCACTTATTTTGTCTTCAGTCATTAGGCTAAAGCTCAATGCCTTAGGGCTCTCCCACCCTCCAGCCCACCCTCTGTTTTCCCTACTGTTACTTTAATGTTGATAAAGAGGTCATCACATCTTATTGATTCTGTTCTCCCTGGCTTCCTCTGCATCAGGATATAGCACAAATGGGAGTCTTCAACTCATTAGAGACAACCACTTTAATGCTGACCTCATCAATCTAGTCTGTTTCCATATTAGAGATGCCATAAGAATTTCTGCTTCAGAGAGTTCATCTTTATAGCTTTGCTATTGTGCGTGCACCCAGGTGAGAAGTTTCTAAGGTACTGAGACAGAACTAGGGAAATTGACATGTTGTTGTGGAATGAATAGGAAAGCTCCAGGCACTTTACTAAGGATCTGAAAGTAGATTAGATTTATAACCTGCCTACAGTTATTTAAAAATACACACACAGCTCTTACAGATCGATATTCTTGAAAACACAACTTGGTTAGTGTTTTCTCTTCTAAAAAAAGGAGGCTAGATTGACGGAGAGCCCATTACTTCCAAATTTAATCACCTCAAGGCAATTAAAGCAATTTTGTGTTTTCTACTTTAGTGTTCCCCTGAAACGACAGCATCTGGACAACTTTAATTACTGTTTCAATTCAGAAAAAGGCACAGAAATGGCAAGTTTGGTGATTTAACAAACAGCTCTTTTCCCTACTGCTTTTTTTTTTTTTAATTTCTTGACTGTGGGGTTTTATTTTCTGTTAGTGTTAGGGAAGCGACTACATATTTGAGACTGCTTGTCCTCCCAGGAAATGTGGAGGAAGGACCCTGAAGGAAGGACACCCATGAAGAAGCTGAAATGATGGGCATTTAAGTCTTTAATGGACACAGTGTTGTCTGTGGACTCTCTGTGTGGACAACGCGACTTTAGCTATCTCTTCCAGTCCCCTGCTCATATTCTGTTTGAAAAGTAGTCCCTGAAATGCAACAGAACTCAGTAGAGACTAAATGCCTGACACTGGCCTTTAAGTGACTAGGTCACTGCAACTGTACCATCATGCACTGGGTGCTGCTCTTGACCAGGTCATAAGGTTGGGTGAGCCCAGCAGCAGTCTATTATATACTGGAAATGGTATATTATGGAGCATGTCTAGGCAGGGCCAGGGGCACAAGTAGTTCATGTGATAGGAGCTCAGATCTCTTTGTCACTGCTTCTATTCTACTAACATGAAACTGACTCCTTGAGATAACACATGCATGACCATTCTACCCCAAGAACATTCTGTTTAACCTAATTGACTTATGAGCCTGCTTTGCAGAAAGTTGACCAACCACCACAAGATCAAGTAAGACTAGAAAAAACTGGGAAGAAGTCTTGAAGCTGTGCAGAAGGGACCGAGAATGAACAAAAATAACTGCTGTGAGGACACATGCGAGATCTCCCCATGCTGGTCACGCTTGTGCCATCTTTTCTACATGTGATGTAAGTGCCGGGATGTCACTGGGTGGTTCCTGTACAGAAGCAGTGAGGTCTTTCCCCTTGCCTCACATTTCCCAATGTCCAGTCACCTCCATCCACCTTCCAGATCCCCACCCCATCATAAAATTCCATAAATGCTGAGCTCCCCTTATCCTGGGGAAGGCAGATTTTAGAAATTTCCTCGCTGCTCCTTGCTTGGTGCCCTGCAATAAAACCCTTTTCCTCTGCCACAAGAGCACTGTCGGTGTTTGGTTTACTATGCATCAGGCAGGACCCTTGTCTGGTAACAAACACTTCTTCAGCTAACAGCTGTGGTTCATGGAAGATCCCTATAACCAGCTGATAAAGGATTAACAATTTCATGCTTAGTTCATGAATAAATCAGTTTGATATATTGATGTGAACAGAAAATGGATTGCTGCCACATTATATCCCTATTGGCATAGCTCTGAAAGACCCTGGATAGGATACATTCTTCCAATGAACAGGAGCTTGAGCAGTAAACCTAGCCAAGCATACATGATTACAGGATTCATTGTTTGTACCATTTACTATATTATCCAGAAGTTGGAATTGCCTCCTTAAGGTACAGCCACGGTGTCACTTCAGAGATGATACTATGAGGATTTGGATTCTGTTCTTTATACATAGTATCTCCTTTGAACCAATAACTTTTATACAATATTTTGTCCCTGATAGGTAGAGTACCTGGATTCAGGACCCACGGAATGGAATCAGTTCTTACCATCTAATCTCAAAATTGTGCTTTCTGTTCCTGTAGCTTTGATCTATTGAATTAGAGACCTTTGTTTCTGGTTTGAGTGGGAGGTGTTTTCTAACCAAAAAATACATAGAGATTACACTAAACCTAAAATTGTGGCTGGTCATTTTGCATTTCTTATACCAGTAGGCAATGAAAGAAGTTATACTGGCAGGGGTAATGAACCTTTATAATTATGAGCAGGAGGTTGCTGCTACTTAATGTGGGTGGGCAGGAATATGAAGAAACATAGGTGATTCACTGGAGCACTTCTTGGTGCTTGTATTTACAGTGAAAACCATGAATGGGCAATTGCCCCAATCATAGCCTGACAAGAACTTGGTAAGATGGATGGTTAAAAAAAGGAAATAATGAGTATAATACTGTATCAGGGCTCCTGTTACTTAGATGGTCTATGATCTGTCTCTGGACACCTTGACCACACCCAGTACTGACATTTCTCATTCAGAGAGGTCTTCATTTGACTGGAAATATCCTTAGCCCTTCACAGGAAAGGTCTGACAGTGATGGCTGTATAAACCTTTATTCTATCCTTTCCCCACCTTTGCTAAACTCTTATATCAAAATCTTTTTCAATGAAATTTCTGCTTTTGGGAAAGCTGCTATGTGGTGGGACTCCTCCTTGGTGGACCCTCTGAGTCTCATTCCTGGGCTATATGAGTGTTACTGTATTTGAGAATGTGATTCTCTAGATCCATAGACATTTTCATACTGAAGCAAATCTTATTTCCCTATGTTTCTAACCTTGAGTTTTTCCAAAACACCACCATTCATTATTTCTTCAAATGCAGTAATGAAAACTTTAAAGTATCAACATTGATGTCTTTCTGACCACAACAAAATGCACCTCAACTCACAGCTCTCTGAATACTGCTGGGATATTGCTTACATTTTATCTCTCACTAAATTTGAGCCACTTTGTTCTGGAAAGCTGGGTGAAAAATACATAAAACTTACTACATTTGCCTTTTCTCAGATTGTGAGCTGTGTAATGAGGGACTATAAAATTCACTTGATAAAGTATTATTTGATTAGACATATGGAATTATCAGGCACAGAGATTTATATAAGCTTGAAAAGTGTGCAAAATGAGAGTTAATTAAATGAACAATGGAACTCTCTCAGCAATGTTGTGTAGTTTTCAAAGTAGAGGTTTTTAATTACCTTTCATTAGGTATTTTTCTAGAGACAAATAAAATGAAATTTTCAAATTCTATTTTTTTTATCATTTGCTGCTAATATGATGTACCATAATTAGTTTCTGCTTATTAATCTTGTATTCTGTCTTACTGTTTACTATTAGTTCCTTCAGGTGTTTTATTGATTTCCAAAGATTTTCTATGTAAATACACATGTAATTCACAAAAGATATAGCCCAAATCTTATTTCCAAATTTATATGCTTTTTTATTTTTGACCTTATCGTACTGACTTGGGTTAGTACAATGTTAAATACAAATGGAGACAGTGATCATCCCAACTTGTTTCCAGTCATAGGGTGCAAATGTTCAACATGTCAATGTTACATATCACAGAGCCAAAGGATTTTTTTTCTGTTTTTCTTTTTTCTTTTCTTTTCTTTCTTTTTTTCTTTTTTTTGTAGATGGTCTTTAACAGATTAAGTTCCTTCCTTTCTTGGTTTCCTGAAGAGAGGAAAATTTGTATTTACATGTGAATGGATGATTGAATTTGTCAGCATTTTCTCTGTATTTAAATTGTCATATTTTTCTCCTTTATTCTGTTAAAATGCTAAATTTATTGTCTAACATTCTGTTAAACAACCTAGCATTCCAAGTAGAATGTCTCTTGGTCATGATATTTTATCCCTTTTATATATCTCTGGATTTATTTTGCTTATGTTTTGTTGAGAATTTTTATAATATGTTTTTTTAGTCCCTAGTTTGTCCATTGAATTTAAATTGTAAAATTTCTTTGCATAGAAATTTTAATCATTTTTTCCTATTATTTTAAAGTCTTTAGGAACTATAGTGATCAACTCTTTTCCATCTCTAATATTAGCAATTTGTATTTTCTCTCTGTCTTACTTTCTTGATCAATCTAGCAACGTTGTTAATTTTGTTGAATTTTTCAAAGAATCAGATTATGACTTTGCTAATTTTCTCTCTTGTGTGATTTTTTTTTAACTTTAGCTCTTAGTTTTATTATTCACTTTCTTCTAGAGGTACCTGAGACTGTGGGCTTTTTAAATATCATTTTTTTCCCTCTTTCATTTCAAATGAATGCTTTGTATTGGTCTGTCTTCAAGTTTATTGATTTTTTTCCTCTGTCATCTCTATTCTTCTATTAAACAATTTAGTGAAATTTTTTTTTAAGTTAGTGTAATCTTATGTTCTAAAACTTTGGCTCTTTAAAAAAATTTTTTACTTTCCTGATGAGACTTTTTTAATCTTTTCACTCAATATATATAAGATATAAAAATATACATAGCTATATACACATATAATAAAATATATGTGTTATGTATATGTAGAATACAATATATGTGTGCTATACACATACAAAAGACAACTAATACCAATTCCTAGATTAATCAGATTTGTAATTATCAGACAGAGACTTTAAAGCAGCTATTTTAACTATGCTCAATGAGGTAAAAAATATACATAGCTATCTAGTTATAATAGCTGCTTAGTTGTCTTTTCTATAAAGTTATTTTATAGTTTTCCATTAGAAATTATATCCACTGCATACCATGTACTTTCAGATTGTGTTTTTGATGTTGTAAATTTGTGTTGTGGAAATTCTGGATTTTCTCCTGCTTTGAGGAATACCCCTGTTTTGCCTTAGCAGGGAACACACTCAGATTCACTCGCATCCTTGCATAGTCAGGGTGGCAGCAGCTCATATCTTAGCTTGGTTCTTCCTGCCTTGGCTGCAATCACTTTCCCTTTTCCTCACACATGCATGGTTTAGGAATCTTGGAGACTGGGCTGAATTTAAAACGTATCTGGGTTGGCAAATAATTTTTCATAATATTCTCTTATTTTTTTTTTAAGATTATTTATTTATTTATTTATAGGACAGAGAGAGACACAGCAAGAGAGGGAACACAAGCAGGGGAAGTGGGAGAGGGAGAAGCAGGCTTCCCGCCGAGCAGGGAGCCTGATGTGGGGCTTGATCCCAGCATTCTGGGATCATGACCTGAGCTGAAAGCAGATGCTTAACGACTGAGCCACCCAGGCGCCCCCATAATATTCTCTTATAATTGTTTGTATTTCTGTGTTGATTGTGATCTCTCCTCTTTCATTGGTGATTTTATTTATTTGGGCCCTTTCTTTTTTCTTTTTGATAAATCTGGCTAGGGATTTATCAATTTTATTAATTCTTTCGAAGAACCAGCCCTTAGTTTCATTGATCTGTTTTATTGGTTTTTGTTGTTTTTGTTGTTGTTGTTTCTGTACCATTTATTTCTGCTCTTTTATTATTTCCTTTCTTCTGCTGGCTTTAGGCTTTATTTGCTGTTCCTTTTCTAGCTCCTTTAGGTATAAGATTAGGTTGTGTATTTGAGACTTTTCTTGCTTCTTGAGGTAGGCCTGTATTGCAATATACTTCCCTCTTAGGACCACCTTTACTACATCCCAAAGGGTTTGGACTATCATGTTTTCATTTTCATTTGTTTCCATGTACTTTTTTATTTTGTCCTTAATTTCCTGGTTAACCCATTCATTCCTTAGTAGGATGCTCTTTAACCTCCATGTATTTGTGGTTTTTCCTTTTTTTTTTTTTATGGTTGACTTCAAGTTTCATAGCATTGTGGTCTGAAAATATGCATGTTATGATCTCAATCTTTTTGTACTCGTTGAGGACTGATTTGTGGCTCAATATATGATCTATTCTGGAGAATGTTCTGTGTCGCGAGCCAAGCTACTCATGCTGTTTGACAAGGTCGAAGTATGGGGGATGATCCTGAAAACAGAAGACTCCACAGCTGGCTCCTGCTATTCTCTTTCATTTTGTTTATGGCAATCTTTATAATTGTGGGAATATTTCTGGGGTTTCATGATAAAGTGACTACTCATCTTAGTTACGCCTATCTAAGCAATCATAATGAAACTAATTCCATGAAGAATTAGTTTCTATAGAACAAAATAACAAGACGGTCACGCTTTGTCTAGCACCTTTCTCTTTGTGTACTGTTTTTTAGTTTTAGGGAAAGCCAATAAGCAGAAATCAATAAAGGTCATGTTAATCATTACAAAGGAAAAATGAAAGAAGGCTATGGCTGTAATCCAGAAAATGATCTAAGATTTGGAAAAACAAAAATATCCTAACATATAAATAAAGTTCCTCCGAGGCTGTCAGCAGGAGATGCTTGCAACCTGATTCTGTGTCTGTGTCTCCTCATTCGACGACGCCGTCCTTTCCTACAAGAGACCCACCCCGGCTGGAGCTGGACTCTGGCAGTTCTGTGTGCTCTCCAAAAGAAAGTGTATTCTGCTGCTTTAGGATGAAATGTTCTGAATATTATCTATTACGACCATCCAGTCCAGTGTGTCGTTCAAAGCCATTGTTTTCTTGTTAATTTTCTGCTTAAACCATCTGTCCGTTGCTGAAGGGTGGTGTTAAAGTCCCCTACTATTATTGTATTATTATCAATGAGTTTTTTTAATGTTTTTTATTAATTGATTTATATATTTGGGTGCTCCCAAGTTAGGGGCATAAATATTTACAATTGTTAGATCTTCTTGATGGATAGATCCCTTAATTATGATATAATGCCCTTTTTTATCTTTTGTTACAGTCTTTGTTTTAAAATCTAGTTTGTCTGATATATGTATGGCTACTTTGGCTTTCTTTTGATGTCCATTGCCGGGAATGGCCAGCAATCCCTGTACCAATGGATGAAAGATTACTCCGGATTGTACTGTGAAAGAGAGGAGAAGTCAAGGAGGTCAATGCTCAGAGGCGAAGACCCTTTGCTCTTCTTATTCTCACCCTTATTCATGCTTCAGGATAATCATAAATCTTTATTTCTCTGTTTCTTAAACAAGTGATGTATGATAAGGGGTCTTACAGAAAATAGAAGAGTTTAACTATGGGAAAGATACAATGTGCTGATCAGCTTGTTCTATGAGTTCTGCTAAACATAGCTTTAGGGGACAATGCACACATTTCTTAGATCACAGGACAGCTGTTTGGGCTAAGAAAGCCTCAGGGAAGGTAACTCCTCGCCGCATTCCTACGGCAGAGTGGTTGAGCAGGCTTCAGCCTCTCAAAGGCCTATGCCCTTTTCTGAAACCTTCCATTGCCCCCAGTGGCCTCCCTGTTACATTTTAGCAAGCCAGGTATTACGGATGATTTCATGCACTACATTAACCTCAATAGTCCATTGGCATGATAGATGGTTCTCCACCCCCTCACTTTCCATCTGCAGGTGACTTTAGGTCTAAAATGAGTCTCTGTAGGCAGCATATAGATGGATCTTGTTTTTTTATCCATTCTAATACCCTATGTCTTTTGATTGGAGCATTTAGTTCATTTACGTTCAGAGTGATTATTGAAAAATATGAATTTAATGCCATTATATTACCTGTAAATTTGGTGTTTCTGGTGATGTCCTTTGTTCCTTTCTAACCTTTGTTGCTTTTGGTCTTTCCCCCCCCCACTTAAAGAGTACCCCTTAATATTTCTGGCAGGGCTGGTTTAGTGGTCAAGAACTCCTTTAGTTTTTGCTTGTCTGGGAACCCTTTATCTCTCCTATTCTGAATGACAGCCTTGCTGGACAAAGTATTCTTGGCTGTACTTTTCCCCATTCAGCATGAAGAATATATCATGCCACTTTTTTCTGACCTGTCAAGTTTCTGTGGATAGATCTGTTGTGGACTTAATCTGTCTTCCCTTGTAGGTTAAGAACTTTTTTTCCTTCGCTGCTTGTGGGTTCTTTCCTTGTCTGTGTATTTTGTGAATTTGACTATGATATGTCTTGGTGATGGCTGGCTTTTGCTGAATTTAGTGGGAGTTCACTGTGCTTCTTAGATTTTGATGTCTGTTTCCTTTCCCAGATTAGGGAAGTTTTCAGCTATTACTTACTCAAATAAATCTTCTGACTCTTTTTCTTTCTCTTCCTCTTCTGGAACTCTTATGATAAAAATATTATTATACTTTAAGGAGTTGATGATTTCCCTAAGTCTACATTTGTGATCCAATACCTTTCTTTTCCTCTTCTTTTCAGTTTCTCTATTTTCCATAATTGTATCACCTATATCACTGATTCATTCTTTGCTTCATCCATCCTCACTGTCATTGCATATATTTGATTTTGCATCTTGATTAGGGCTTTTTTTTTTTTTTTTGCCTGACTAGTTTTTAGTTCTTTTATCTCTGCAGTAAGGGATTCTTAGTGTCTTCTATGCTTTTCTCAGCCCAGCTAGTATCTTTATGATTATCGTTTTAAATTCTGGTTCCCACATCTTACTTGTATCTGTATAGATTAAATCCCTAGCCATGACTTCTTCCTGTTCTTTCTTTTGGGGTGAATTCCTCTGTCTTGTCACTTTGTCTGGGTCACTCTTTTTTATTATGTGTGTGATTGTTACTAAAGCCTGTTGTATTCCTGCTCCTGAGAGTAGTGAGTAGTGGCTATATTAAGAAGAGGTTTTTTTTAAAAAAGGAAGCTAGATCTTAGGTGTGTTTTGGTCTGCTTGTTAAAAGAAGTTAGGTAAAAAAAAAATAAATTAAAAATAAATAAATAAATAATAAATATTTTTTAAAAAAGGAAGCTAGATCCCTAGAGCTGAAGCTTTGCAGCACTCTATGATCAGTGGCCATGGTGAGTGTGAGGGGTTTGTGCGGGTCTTCTGGGGGAGGGTCCTGCTACTCTGATTCTCAGGCAGACTTGCCCTAGTGGAGATGTACCTGCAGGGTGCAGGGGGAAGGGGTTTGGTGTAAGTGCATCCAGGCACCACTGGGTGAGGCTGCTTTCCTCCATGAAGTTGGTTGGTGCTGATGGGCAGGGGTGAAAATGATATTGCCCCGACCTCTCATCCCTGTAGCAGGGAGCTCGTGCCCACCACTCTTCAGGAAGCCTCGTGCCCACCACTCTTCAGGAAGCCCTCACAGAAGAGCAAATAGTCATCTCTTTTGTATCCTCAACTTCCACCAGATCCCTGCCTTCACCTTTCCTGCATTTGAGCTGTCCACCTCCAAGTGGCACAGCACTCCTGTGTTTTATCTCTGCATGTGGCTGGGTTTCAAAACTTCAAATTTTAGAGATCTGCATCGCACAGACTGATGCTCATCCTTTGGGGGAGGCTCTTGCTGTGCTGTGGCCAGTGCTGGCTTGTCCCAGAAATCAGTTGCATGCCTGAGCAGCAGTTTGGAGTTTATGGTTTGCTCCCCTCAGCCAGTATCTTTGTTCCTGTGCTAGGGAACAGGGCAGCATGCTGGAACTGCTGGTTCTTTTCCCCCAGTGAGGCTGTGCCATCACTTCCAAATGTACTCCAAGTAGGGGAGCTTCTTCTCCCTGTGTGTGATGCAGGGGATCCTCAGACCACACTGCCCACTCTTGGGTCTCTGTCCTCCTTCCCCACTGTAGTACCACCAAGCATGCCAGGCATGACTCTGGTGATGGTTCAGACCTCCAAAACTTCAGACTCTGCGCTCCACTGTTTATAAAAACTTGCAGTATTTAGCCCCTCTCCCTTTCCCAATCAATGGTTTTGGGGAAGAGTTTTTCTCATGCAATTCTCTGTGTGTGCTTTCAGTCTTTCTCTCTCGCTCCTCTCTCCATGGTCAGGGCTGCCTCCTCTTTGCAGCACCAGCAGCTCTTCTCTCTCCCAAATCAACTCTCTGCAGCACCTATCTTCTGCTATGTGGTGTTTGTTTGTTTGTTTCTACCTCTTGTTCAGTTTTGCTCTTTCAGTCCTCAGATCAATTTCTTAGGTGTTCAAAATGATTTGATATTTATCTAGCTGTGATCAAGGGACAAGGCAAGCCTAGGGTCCCCTTACTCGTCCACCACTTTAACTCCTCCTCCATACTGTGTTTGTCTTTCTTCATTTGATATTTCACTGAGAAGACATTTGTCTTAAACTCAAAGGGTGATTCTGAATATGAGAATTTCTTCCTCTGTGATGGGCTAGTATAAAGAATTTTTGGCACTCAGGGCTTTGCAGTAACTTTCAAATCACAGGAAATATATATTCTGTTTCATTTGCATGTTATTAAGCTCAAAAAAACTGTTGGTCAACAGTATGCAACCCAGCTGACAAACATGCATGTATATGACAATAAATTCAAACCTTTAAATTTCTAACAACATTTAACTAAAGAATGTAAGCCATCTGATGATATATCCCCTTGTGGGCATTTTATAACTTTATGTACATATCAAATTGCTTTTATTCATTTAAAATTAATGAGATTCTGTCTAGATAGAAAGCATGTTATTCTTGGCTCTTTGACATTTAAGGTTCTTAGTTTAAATTCAGGAAGTACTTTTACTTCCTTTGAAGGCTCATCAACTGTCAATAGCCTACAGAAGACTACTGTAGAAGGCTACATTCTCTTTTCTGGTCACATATGACTACATTTCACTCATTTTTATTTCTATATGCCTCTTTTAATCTCTCTGTCTTAAATTCCTATACGTTCTTTTTTTTTTTTTTCAGTGAGAGACAGAGAGCACGAGAGAGAAGAGGGTCAGAGGGAGAAGCAGACCCCCGGCTGAGCAGGGAGCCTGATGTGGGACTCGATCCCGGGACTCCAGGATCATGACCTGAGCCGAAGGCAGTTGCTTAACCAACTGAGCCACCCAGGCACCCCAATTCCTATACGTTCTTAAGCATGTGGAAAATTTCTACCCTGGACCCAAAAGTCACTTTCTCTGTGTACTATTAATTTTTCCAGAAAAGGAATGAATTGTCCTGTCTTGTGTTTCCTTTAGAAGTTGTTCATACAGTTGGCATAAAAGTGTAGTAGTAGGTGTGCTCTGGAATTAGACACATCTGGATGTGAATCTCTGTGTTATCATTTACTAGCTGTTTGATATTGAGCCAGTCTTACAACCTTTCAAAGTATTTCGTCCCCTGTGAAATGGAGGTAATAATGCTTCCTAGTTCATCAGATTGTTGTGATGCTTAAATGAGATAATGATTATTCTAGCTCCTGTATTTGGTAAGTGGTAGTTGTTGTTGCTGTTGTTTTTACTATTATTACTGTTAGGTTGTAATATAGTTAACAATATGTTTCTTCAGTATCCTCCCCAGATGATGAATTTTTTGAGAACAAAGACAGTTTCTTATTCAATGTATCATAATCACTATCTAACACACTGTCTTGCACATGGCTGGACAATAAGTATTCAGTAGATTTTTGTCAAGTTATTTAACAAACAACTCCATTACCAGTTATCAGTGTCTGTTTAATGTAGTTCACCATGTTATTAAAATAATTTTCTTAGCAACCATTGGTGATATCGCACAATACTATTTGGGTTCAGAATATATAAGAGAATTAGAGGTTTATACAACCTTTGAAATGGCTGGGGGAGGGAATGTCTCTTTTTTAAAGGGAGTCACGGGAAGTACACAAACCATTACCCAGCTTCTGCAGCACCATGGTGAGTGACTCTCAGGAGAAGCCCT
Source organism: Mirounga leonina (assembly GCF_011800145.1). Lineage (NCBI taxonomy): Eukaryota > Metazoa > Chordata > Mammalia > Carnivora > Phocidae > Mirounga > Mirounga leonina. The sequence continues at coordinate 78,483,856 of NW_023270305.1, read as the reverse complement.
AGAAGCCAAGGGGAGCTACTGCCAATGATTTGTGTTGTCTTCCCTTTGGAGATCAATGGCTTTCCCTTCTCTTTTGCTTTTCACATATTATATATGTCCCTCTTATTGACTAATTCTAAGGGCAAAGGAATTCTGAGACATAAAGTTTCAGTTTTTTTCTCCTGAAATGCAGAAGCTAACATAGCACTTGCACCAGACAATCCATTTTCAACACACTTTCTAGAGTTAAAAAAAGAAAGTGAAAAACCAAAATATTTGAGAATAATGATCTGTGGAAAGTTATAATCCATTGTCAAATGAGTCCAATTTGTTTCTTCATGCACCAGCCTCTTTGTATTTCTATTTCAGGTGTCACCATTGCTTCTAGGGCTCTAGGGAGAGCTCACTGCTCAGAGAGTAATAGATGATAAGTTGGTCACATTATGATGTTACTGATTTAAAATGTTGCCCATTCCTGGTTATTTTCCATATTTGCATGGCAAAAAAAAAAATGTGACTATGTTTGTCCCAAATGCATAGCATTTTGAGAGCAGAGAGTAACTAAGTATCATCAATTCCTGTCAATTTCTTCTATTTCTTTCCACTATTTCGTCACCTTCTTATGGTCACCACACCATATCCCTAATCCGAATAACCAACAACATGGACTACTGTTGAAATTTTTTAATGTGTGTACATGCATCTTTTTTGCACATACACATCTGCTAAAGTGAATTTTTCCAGATGAAAATTTTATCTCTTCACTTTTGTGTAAAATAACCTTTAAAATAACCTCTTAGTATATTCCCATTCAAAAAATAAAACAAAATTTTTTTTGGATTATAAAATTAACACAAGCTATTAACAAATCATACACAAAATTATAAAGAAGAAAAAAATTTTATTGTAGAAGTGTCCATTGCTAAAACTGTAGTGTATATATTTTTAGATGTTTTTCTATGTTTTTCTATACATTAATATATGCACACATTTCCAAATTAGGTAGTAGTTAATATATCCCTCAGGAAAGTCAACCTATATGTTTACACTTAGCAGTTCATTATGAATATTTTCTGTTTCAATAGCTTATAGATTAATATCGCAATGTTTGATGGCTAGGTACTTAATACTGTCAGATCATAGGGTCTTCTGCATTTTTGTCACTTTAAGCAATATCTTGAGTAGTGTGTGCAAATGTACAGAGTGATGAATGAACATAATATTGAGTATTGCATTATGGTATTGCATTATGTTTTATAGAAGGTAGGCTTAGGATAGTGATGAAGCTAGAAAAATAAGCTGCAGTGAAGACTCTATTTGCTATAAAACTGAAGAATATGAAAAAAGTTAAGTGTGATTTATCTTAGTTCTGGCTATAATTTGTCCCCAATAATGTTAAGTATATATTTTTTTCATAAATTTTATTCTTCCCTTGAGTTGTTATAATTTCAGTCATGTAAATTTCTTATGGAGGTGAAGTTCACATAAAATAAACCATTTTAAAGTGTGTGCTTCATCAGTATTTAGCACATTGACAAAGTTATGTAACCACCACTTAATATCACACTCTAAAATATTTTCATCACCCTAAAAGAAAACTTCAAATGCATTAAGCAGTTGATTCCCATTTTCCCTGACAGCTGGTGCCTGGCAACTTCCAATTTGCTTTCTATCTCTGTGGATTTCCCTATGCTGGTTATTTCACATAAATGGGATAATATAATATGTGACCTTTTGTGTCTGGCTTCTTTCACTTACCATAAAGTTTTTAAGGTTCATTCATGTTGTAGCATATATCAGTACTTGGTTCTTTTTATGAATGAATAATATTTCATTGTATATACCACATACTGATTCATCCATCTGTTGAGTGGAATTGCTGGATCATATGGCAATTATGTGTTTTGCACAGTGGCTGGGACATGTTACATCCCCACCAGCAGTATATGAGGGTTCCAATTTCTCCATATCCTCACCAACATTTGTTATCCCTTCCTTTTTGAATTATAACCATCGTAGTGGTGCAAGTTTGTCTCACTATAGTTATTTTTATTTTCTTAATGATGTTGAGGGGCACCTGGGTGGCTTAGTTAGTTAAGCGTCTGCCTTTGGCTCAGGTCATGATCCCAGGGTCCTGGGATGGAGCCCTAGGTCAGTCTGGGAGTCTGCTTCTCCCTCTGCCTCTGTCCCTCCCCACCACTTATGCTCTCTCTTGCACACTCTTTCTGAAATAAATAAATAAGATCTTTAAAAAAAATGCTTAATGATGTTGAGTGCTTGGTAGCCATTTTTATATTTTATTTAGAGAAATGTCAATTCAAGTACTTTGCTCATTTTTAAATTGAGTGGTTTGTGTTTGTTGTTGAGTTCTGAGAATTCTTTCTATGTTCTGAATATTAGAACCTCATCAAGTACATGATTTGCAAATATTTTTGCCCATTCCATAGGGTATATTCCAATTTCTTGATAATGTGTTTTGATGCACAAAGGTTTTACATTTTTTTTTAAGATTTTATTTATTTATTTGAGAGAGAGAGAGTGAGAGAGAGAGAGAGCACAAGAGGGGGCAGCGGAAGAGGGAGAAGCAGACTCCCTGCTGAGCAGGGAGCCCGATGTGGGACTCGATCCAGGGACTCCAGGGTCATGACCTGAGCCGAAGGCAGTCGCTTAACCAACTGAGCCACCCAGGCGCCCAATTACAAAGGTTTTACATTTTGATAGAGTCCAATATGTCTATTTTTTCTATTGCTGCTCTTGCTTTTTGGTGTCATATGAAGAATCCATGGCCAATCCAGCATCATCAAGATTTATACTTATTCTTTCTTCTAAGAGTTTAATAGTTTTAGCTCTTGTATTTGAGTCATTGATTCATTTTTAGTGAATTTTTATAGATGGTGTGAGGTTGCATATAAATTCATTCTTCTGCATATGAATATCCTGTTGTCTCAGCACCATTTGTTGAAGAGATTATTCATTCCCCTTTGAATGATCTTAACAACCTTGTCTAAAATCATTTGAGTTTATTTCTGGAATGAATGAATGAATGAATAAATAAATAAATTTATTCTATTGGTTCATAGGCCTATCCTTATGCCAGTAACACATTGTTTGATCACTCTTTGTTGCTTTGTGGTAAATTTTTTTTTTATTCTTATGTTAATCCCCATACATTACATCATTAGTTCTAGATGAAGTGTTCCATGATTAATTGTTTGTGCATAACACCCAGTGCTCCATGCAGAATGTGCCCTCCTCAATACCCACCACCAGGCCAACCCATCCTCCCACCCCCCTCCCCTCTAGAACCCTCAGTTTGTTTTTCAGAGTCCATCGTCTCTCATGGTTCGTCCACCCTTCCGATTTCCCCTGCTTCATTCTTCCCCTCCCCCTACCTTCTTCTTTTTTTCTTAAAATATATTGCATTATTTGTTTCAGAGGTACAGATCTGAGATTCAACAGTCTTGCACAATTCACAGCGCTTACCAGAGCACATACCCTCCCCAGTGTCTATCAACCAGTCACCCAACCCTCCCACCCCAACCCCCACTCCAACAACACTCAGTTTGTTTCCTGTGATTAAGAATTCCTCATATCAGTGATATCATATGATACATGTCTTTCTCTGTTTGACTTATTTCACTCAACATAATACCCTCCAGTTCCATCCACGTCGTTGCAAATGGCAAGATCTCATTCCTTTTGATGGCTGCATAATATTCCATTGTATATATATACCACCTCTTCTTTATCCATTCATCTGTCGATGGACATCTTGGCTCTTTCCACAGTTTGGCTATTGTGGACATTGCTGCTATAAACTTCGGGGTGCACGTACCCTTTCAGATCCCTACTTTTGTATCTTTGGGGTAAATACCCAGTAGTGCAATTGCTGGATCATACGGTAGCTCTATCTTCAACTTTTTGAGGAACCTCCATACAGTTTTCCAGAGTGGCTGCACCAGCTTGCATTCCCACCAACAGTGTAGGAGGGTTCCCCTTTCTCCGCATTCCTGCCAACATTTGTCATTTCCTGACTTGTTAATTTTAGCCATTCTGACTGGTGTGAGGTGGTATCTCATTGAGGTTTTGATTTGGAATTCCCTGATGCCGAGCGATATTGAGCACTTTTTCATGTGTCTGTTGGCCATTTGGATGTCTTCTTTGGAAAAATGTCTGTTCATGTCTTCTGCCCATTTCTTGATTGGATTCTTTGTTCTTTGGGTGTTGAGTTTGATGAGTTCTTTATAGATTTTGGATACTAGCCCTTTATCTGATATGCCATTTGCAAATATCTTCTCCCATTCTGTCGGTTGTCTTTTGGTTTTGTTGACTGTTTCCTTTGCTTTGCAAAAGCTTTTTATCTTGATGAAGTCCCAATAGTTCATTTTTGCCCTTGCTTCCCTTGCCTTTGGCGATGTTTCTAGGAAGAAGTTGCTTCAGCTGAGGTCAAAGAGGTTGCTGCCTGTGTTCTCCTTTAGGATTTGGATGGACTCCTGTTGCACATTGAGGTCTTTCAACCATTTGGAGTCTATTTTTGTGTGTGGTGTAAGGAAATGGTCCAGTTTCATTCTTCTGCATGTGGCTATCCAATTTTCCCAACACCATTTGTTGAAGAGACCTTCTTTGTTCCATTGGACATTCTTTCCTGCTTTGTCGAAGATTAGTTGACCATAGAGTTGAGGGTCCATTTCTGGGCTCTCTATTCTGTTCCATTGATCTATGTGTCTGTTTTTGTGCCAGTACTATGCTGTCTTGATGATGACAGCTTTGTAATAGAGCTGGAAGTCCGGAATTGTGATGCCGCCGGCTTTGCTTTTCTTTCTCAACATTCCTCTGGCTATGCAGGGTCTTTTCTGGTTCCATACAAATTTTAGGATTATTTCTTCCATTTCTTTGAAAAAAGTGGATGGTATTTTGATGGGGATTGCATTGAATGTGTAGATTGCTCTAGGTAGCATTGACATCTTCACAATATTCGTTCTTCCAATCCATGAGCATAGAACGTTTTTCCATTTCTTTGTGTCTTCCTCCATTTCTTTCATGAGTATTTTATAGTTTTCTGAGTACAGATCCTTTGTCTCTTTGGTTAGATTTATTCCTAGGTATCTTATGGTTTTGGGCGCAATTGTAAATGGGATCGACTCCTTAATTTCTCTTTCTTCTGTCTTGTTGTTGCTGTATAGGAATGCCACTGACTTCTGTGCATTGATTTTATATCCTGCCACTTTACTGAATTCCTGTATGAGTTCTAGCAGTTTTGAGGTGGAGTCTTTTGGGTTTTCCACATAAAGTATCATATCATCTGCAAAGAGTGAGAGTTTGACTTCTTCTTTGCCAATTTGGATGCCTTTGATTTCTTTTTGTTGTCTGATTGCTGTGGCTAGGACTTCCAATACTATGTTGAATAGCAGTGGTGATAGTGGACATCCCTGCCGCATTCCTGACCTTAGGGGGAAAGCTCTCAGTTTTTCCCCTTTGAGAATAATATTCGCTGTAGGTTTTCATAGATGGCTTTTATGATATTGAGGTATGTACCCTCTATGCCTATACTCTGAAGAGTTTTGATCAAGAAAGGATGCTGTACTTTGTCAAAAGCTTTTTCTGCATCTATTGAGAGGATCATATGATTCTTGTTCTTTCTTTTGTTAATGTATTGTATCACATTGATTGATTTGCGGATGTTGAACCAACCTTGCAGCCCAGGGATAAATCCAACTTGGTCATGGTGAATAATCCTTTTAATGTACTGTTGGATCCTATTGGCTAGTATTTTGGTGAGAATTTTTGCATCCATGTTCATCAGGGATATTGGTCTGTAATTCTCCTTTTTAATGGGGTCTTTGTCTGGTTTTGGGATCAAGGTAATGCTGGCCTCATAAAATGAGTTTGGAAGTTTTCCTTCCATTTCTATTTTTTGGAACAGTTTCAGAAGAATAGGTATTAATTCTTCTTGAAATGTTTGGTAGAATTCCCCTGGGAAGCTTCTGGCCCTGGTCTTTTGTTTTTTGGGAGATTTTTGATGACTGCTTCAATTTCCTTAGTGGTTATAGGTCTGTTCAGGTTTTCTATTTCATCCTGGTTCAGTTTTGGTAGTTGATACATCTCTAGGAATGCATCCATCTCTTCCAGGTTATCTAATTTGCTGGCATAGAGTTGCTCATAATATGTTCTTATTATTGTTTGTATTTCTTTGGTGTTGGTGGTGATCTCTCCTCTTTCATTCATGATTTTGTTGATTTGGGTCATTTCTCTTCTCTTTTTGATAAGTCTGGCCAGGGGTTTATCAATCTTGTTAATTCTTTCAAAGAACCAGCTCCTAGTTTCGTTGAACTGTTCTACTGTTCTTTTAGTTTCTATTTCATTGATTTCTGCTCTGATCTTTATTATTTCTCTTCTCCTGTGGGTTTAGGCTTTATTTGCTGTTCTTTCTCCAGCTCCTTTAGGTGTAGGGTTAGGTTGTGCACTTGAGACCTTTCTTGTTTCTTGAGAAAGGCTTGTATTGCTATATACTTTCCTCTTAGGACTGCCTTTGCTGCATCCCAAAGATTTTGAACAGTTGTGTTTTCATTTTCATTGGTTTCCATGTATTGTTTTAATTCTTCTTTAATTTCCTGGTTGACCCATTCATTCTTCAGTACGATGCTCTTTAGCCTCCATGTATTTCAGTTCTTTCCGACTTTCCTCTTGTGATTGAGTTCTAGTTTCAAAGCATTGTGGTCTGAAAATAGGCAGGGAATGATCCCAATCTTTTGGTACTGGTTGAGACCTGATTTATGACCTAGGATGTGATCTATTCTGGAGAATGTTCCATGGGCACTAGAGAAGAATGTGTATTCCGTTGCTTTGGGGTGGAATGTTCTGAATATGTCTGTGAAGTCCATTTGGTCCAGTGTGTCATTTAAAGTCTTTATTTCCTTGTTGATCTTTTGCTTAGACAATCTGTCCATTTCAGTGAGGGGGATGTTAAAGTCCCCCACTATTATTGTATTGTTCTCGATGTGTTTCTTTGCTTTTGTTATTAATTGCCTTATATAAATGGCTGCTCCCATGTTAGAGGCATAGATATTTACAATTGTTAGATCTTCTTGTTGGATAGATCCTTTAAGTAGGATATAGTGTCCTTCCTCATCTCTTATTACAGTCTTTGGTTTAAAATCTAATTTGTCTGATAGAAAGATTGCCACCCCAGCTTTCTTTTGGTGTCCATTAGCATGGTAAATGGTTTTCCACCCACTCACTTTCAATCTGGGGCTGTCTTTGGTTCTAAAATGAGTCTCTTGCAGACAGCATATCGATGGGTCTTGTTTTTTAATCCAGTCTGTTACCCTGTGTCTTTTGATTGGGGCATTTAGCCCATTTACATTCAGGGTAACTATTGAAAGATAGGAATTTAGTGCTGTTGTATTGCCTGTAAGGTGACTGTTACCGTATATTGTCTGTGTTCCTTTCTGGTCTATGTTGCTTTTAGGCTCTCTCTTTGCTTAGAGGACCCCTTTCAAGATTTCCTGTAGGGCTGGTTTGGTGTTTGCAAATTCCTTTAGTTTTTGTTTGTCCTGGAAGCTTTTTATCTCTCCTTCAATTTTCAATGACAGCCTAGCTGGATAGAGTATTCTTGGCTGCATATTTTTCTCATTTAGTGCTTTGCATATATCCTGCCAGTCCTTTCTGGCCTGCCAGGTCTCTGTGGATAGGTCTGTTGCCAATCTAATGTTTCTACCATTGTAGGTTACATATCTCTTGTCCCAAGCTGCTTTCAGGATTTTCTCTTTGTCTATGAGACTCGTAAGTTTTACTATTAGATCTTGGGGAGTTGACCTATTTTTATTGATTTTGCTATGGGTTCTCTGTGCTTCCTGGATTTTGATGCCTGTTTCCTTCCCCAAATTAGGGAAGTTCTCTGCTATAATTTGCTCCATTATACCTTCTGCCCGTCTCTCTCTTTCTTCTTCTTCTGGGATCCCAATTATTCTAATGTTGTTTCGTCTTATGGTATCGCTTATCTCTCGAATTCTGCCCTTGTGATCCAGTAGTTGTTTATCTCTCTTTTTCTCAGCTTCTTTATTTTCCATCATTTCATCTTCTATATTACTGATTCTCTCTTCTGCCTCATTTATTCTAGCACTAGCGCCCCCATTTTTTATTGCACCTCATTAAAAGCCTTTTGAATTGCTACTTGGTTGGATTTTAGCTCTTTTACTTCTCCAGAAAGGGTTTCTCTAATAACTTCCATATTTTTTTCAAGCCCAGCTAGTATCTTTAAAGTGATGATTCTGAACTCTAGATCTGACATCGTACTAATGTCCTTATTGAGTAGGTCCCTGGCAGTCGGTAGTACCTCTTGTTCTTTTTGTTGAGGTGATTTTTTCCGTCTTGTCATTTTGTGCAGAGGAGAATAGATGAATGAGAGAACAAAATGCTAGCAGAGTAACCACATCCCCAGAAAATATACTCTAAACAAATCAGAAAATACCTGAAGCAGTGGGATAAGAAAGGGAAAGAGAAAAAAGAAAAAGAAAAAAAAGATAAAGATAAAAACAAAAACAAACAAAATAAAACAACAACAACAACAAAAAAACCAGAATGTGATCAAATATGATCTATACGGTATATAGATCAGTGCCACACACTAGATTTGGGGTGTATTTTGGCCTTTTATAAGAAAGTGCCTCCCGCAATTTTAAAGAAAGAAAAACTTATATATGTACAAAAATAAGGGTTGATATGATGAAGGGATAGAATATGACTGTAAAAATGGAAATTATAAAAAATTTTATAAAAGGAATTGATAAGAAGTTGTTTGAAAAAGAAAGAAGAGGATTTAAAAAAAGAAAAAAGAAAAAGAAGAAAAAAAAAGGGGGAGAGGATGTGATCAGGCAGGGGAATAGAAGACACCATATAGTAGAGATTTAGGGTATATTTTAATCTGTTAGAAGAAACTATCTCAAAATTTTAAAGAGAGAACAACTTATATATATAAGCCAAAAATATGGGTAACTACTATGAAGGGATAGAATATGACTCTAAAAATGAAAAATAAAAATTTTTTTTTTTAAAAAAGGGATTGATAAGATGTTGGTTGAAAAAGGGAAAAAGAAAAATTCAAAAAGAAATAAAAAGACAAAAAGTTAAAAAAAAATTAACTTTAAAAGACTAAAGAATCATGGTAAAAAAAGCCGTGAATTCTATGTGCAGTAGTCCCCTAGCGCTGGAGTTCTGCCGTTCTCATTGATCGGTAAACTTGGTCTTGGCTGGCTGTTCTCGCTGATCTTCTGGGGAGGGGCCTGTTGCCATGGTTTCCAAATGTCTCTGCCGGAGGCGGAAGTGCCCCGCCCTTGCCCCCTCCCGGCTAAGTAATCTGCTCGGGTTTGCTCTCCGGGGCTTTTGTTCCCTGCGAGCTTTCCGTACAGCTTTGGAGGCGGGGAGTGAAAATGGCGGCCTCCCAATCTCTGCCCCGGAGGAGCCGAGAACTCGGGGCCCCGCTCCTCAGTGAGCCCCCAGAGAAAAGCTGTCAGTCACTCCCGTCTCCCCGGTCTCCGGCCGCACTCCGTGCTCACCCGGCCTGTGACGGCACGTTTCTATCTCTGGCACCCCACCCCAGGTGGAGTCTCCAAACCCAGCCGATGCACTCCCGCGCGGCTCCTCCCCAGGGAGGAAGGGGAGTCTCCCTGGATCTGCCGCTTGTTGGGTCCCTGCTGGAGGAGAAGGGGCCCGACTGTGCCGCGGATCACGGTTTATGGCAACCCCGAGCTGAGAACCCGTGCCTGGGCTCCGCCTCTGCAGCCAGCTTCCCTGCTCAGATACCTGGGAGCTCTGCCACACTCAGGCACCCCCGGTCTTTCGGTGACCCCGAGGGTCCTGAGACCACACTGTCCCGGAGGGTTCCACCCCCCGCTTAGCCACCAGAGTGACGTCCCTCGGTGGAGCAGACTTTTAAAAGTTCCAATTTTCTGCTCCGTGGCTCTATCACTTGCCAGAAGCGGCCGACGGAGGCCCCTCCCCCGCCGTCTATCCTCCCGAATATCGCCTTGGATTCACTTCTCCGCACGTCCTACCTTCCAGAAAGTGGTCGCTTTTCTGTTCAGAGAGTTGTTTCTATTCCTTTCTTCGATCTCCTGTTGGGTTTGTAGGTGTTCTGAATGGTTTGATCCCTATGCAGCTGAATTCCTGAGAGGAGACAAAATCCAGGTCTCCTACTCCTCCGCCATCTTGCTCCGCCCCTACTTTGTGGTAAATTTTTAAATCAGGAAGTGTGACTCCTCTAGAGCCCTTTGTAATTCCATAGGAATCTGAGGATTGGCTTTTTGTTTCTACAAAAAGTCCATTGGAATTTTAGTTGAATCTGTAAATTCCTTAGGATAGTATTGTGATCCTAATAAGATTATTTTCCAAACACAAAAACCAGACGCATTTACATTATTTAAGTTTTCTTTAATTTATATCATCATTGCATTGGAGTATTCTGCAGAAGAGTCATCCACTTCCTTGGTTAAATTTATTCCTAGACATTTTATTCTTTTGGATGCTGTTGTAAATGCAATTGTTTTCTTAATTTCCTTTTCATATTGTCCATTACCAGTGTTTAGAAATGCAACTGACTTTCACATACTGTAACTTGGCTTAATTTATTTATTAACTCTAACAGTCTCCTTGTGCATTTATATTCCAGCTATAAGCTCATGACATCTGCAATAAGGATACTTTTACTTTTTCCTTTCCAATTTGGATGCCTTTTAGTTTTTTTCTTGACTAATAACCCTGGCAAAAGCAAGCATTCTTGTCTTGTTTCTGATCTTGAGGGGAAGACTTTCAGGCTTTCACCACTGAGCATGAAGTTAGTTGTGGATTTTTCATTAATGTCCTTTCCCAGATGGAGGAAATTTCTTTCTAGTTTTGGTTTGTTAAGTGTATTTATCATAAAATTCTTTTTCTGCCTCAATTGGGATTATTCTACTTAAAACACTGGTTCTATTAATGTGGTATATTACATGGATTAATTTTCATGTGGTAAACCACCCTTGCACTCATGGGATAAGTCCTATTTGGTCATTGCAATGGCCAAATGTTTGTATTCCTTTTCACCCCCAAATTCACGTGTTGAGAATTCACATGTGGGACCCTAAACTCAATGTGTTGGGATTTGGAAGCAAGGTTTTTGGGAGGTAATTAGATCATGAACGTGCAGCCCTCATGAAGGAGATTAGCATCCTTATAAAAGACACCGGCTTTCTGTCTCATTCTCTCCACTATGTAAGGGTACAATGAAAGATGGCCATGTGCAAACCAGGAAACAGGACCTCACCAAGTACCTGACCCTGATGGCACCCAGATCTCAGACGTCTAACCTCCAGAACTGTGAGAAGCTACCTGGTTTATGGTATTCTGATATAGCAGCTTGAGCTAAGATAGTTAAAAACATTCTGTTAATTTTTTTTAAGATTTTTTATTTATTTATTTGAGAGAGAGAATGAGATAGAGAGAGAGCATGAGAGGGGGGAGGGTCAGAGGGAGAAGCAGACTCCCCGCTGAGCAGGGAGCCCGATGTGGGACTCGATCTCGGGACTCCAGGATCATGACCTGAGCTGAAGGCAGTCGCTTAACCAACTGAGCCACCCAGGCGCCCTCTGTTAATGTTTTTAATATTATGCAGGATTTACTTTGCTAGTATTTGGAGAGGATTTTTACATCTATATTTGTAAGGGATTTGATCTGTAGTTTTCTTTTCTTATAATGTCTTTGTCAGACTTAGGTATTAAAATAATGCTGTCCTCATGGAATGAGTTAGGAAGAGTTCTCTCTTCCTCTATGTTTTAGAAGAGTTTGAGAAGACCTGGTAGTAATTCTTCGTTAAATGATCAGTAGAATTCTTCAGGGAAGCCATCTATTCCTGGGCTTTTCTTTGTTGGGAGATTTTTGATTACCAGTTCATCTCTGTTCTGGTTATAGGTTACTTAGATTGTCTGTATTTTCTTGAATCTGTTTATGTAATTCGTGTGTTTCTGGGAATTTGTCCAATTCATCTGTGTTGGTAAACAACTATTCATAATACTTTCTTATAATCTTTTATACTTTTATTTATGCAGGATTGGTAGTAAGGTTTCCACTTTCATTTCTGATCTTATTCAGTTTAGTCCTTTGTGTTTTTTCCTAGTCAGTATAGCTAAGGGTTTGTCAATTTTATTGATCTTTTAAAAAAACAACTTTTGTTTTTCTCTATTTTTTTGTTATTGTCTATTTTATTTATCTCTGATTTAACTTTTGTTATTTTCTTCTTTTTACTGGCTTTGGTTTTAATTTGTTCTTCTTTTTCTAGTTCCTTAAGGTGTGAGGTTAGATAATCAATTTGAAGCCTTTTTTCTTTTTTAAACTAGGTGTTTATGGCTCTAAATTTCCCTGTGAGCTCTGCTTTTGCAGCATCCCCTAAGTTTTGTTATGTGTTTCTGTGTGTTCATTTTCATTCATCTGGAAGTATTTTCTGATTTCTCTTTGTGATTTCTTCTTTGATTCATTGGTGGTTTAAGAGAATATTGTTAATTTCCACATATTTATAAAGTTTTCAGTGTTCCTGGGTTGATTTCTATTTTCATTTCATTGTTGCTGGAGAAGCTACTCTGCCTGATTTCAATATTTTTACATTTGTTGAGGCTCATATTGTGGCCTAATATATGGTCTAATCTCGAGAATGTTCCATGTGTGCCATTATTTTTAGGAAAAATACAAACATCTTAACATGTCCTACCAAAATAAATAACCTGGCCCCTAAATACTCCTCTAGCCTTATTTTGTACCTAACTCCCCTTATTCTCACTGTTTATGCCATACTGCTTTCTTTTACACCCTCAGATTTGCCCAACTTCCTCTCAATAATGGACTTAAGACAGGTTGCTGCTTCTTCCTGGCATGCTGTTTTCCCCCTAGCTAAAATCCACATTATAACCTCTTATTGAACCACATTCTTCTCTTTAACAGAGAATTCCACAATTGAAACATTACACTTATTTATGGCTATCTTATTAATGCCTATCTTCTCCACTAGACTTTAAATTGTGATAGCAGGAACCAAGTTTATTTTGACTATTGTTTCCGGAAGTCAGTACAGTTTTTGGCACATAACAAGTTCTCTATAGGTGTTTGTAGAATACATGTATAAATGGAAGTAAAGGATGTGAATCTTCAATCCTCAAATTACATCAGATACTCTAATTTTATTTAAGTCTGGTCACTAAACCCAAACCGTCTCCAATAAAGGAGGAAGTCTAAATTAGTAAATTGGCAGCTATTATTCAATGCATTCTTAGAATTAATATAAAACACATTGTCTGTTCCACTTGGGAGGAATGATTTCTTGATGGCACCATTCACTGAGTTATTTGATATGTTACATTTATTCTTATTGGAGATTTAAATGCCTATAATGTGCAAAGCATTAGACACAGCATATAAAAGACAATTTGATAGTACATTAAGCATTCAGTTTTTCTCTCCTCATTTTACTTCTCCAATCAAAGCATTTATGAACTATCATCAGAGCTAAAATAAAGGGGATGATTTTTGGATTTCTTTGAAACTGAAAAATTCACAATTTTATCTTTGTGCCACAGAATACAAAGATATATCTAGGAAACACTTTACAGATAACCTAATACTCCCTCCTTAATTAACAAATAAGGAGTTAAGGTTTAGACTGATTAAATGATTAATTGAAGTCACAGCTGGGAACTTTTTTAAAAAATTTTTTTATTGTTACGTTAATCACCATATGTTACATCATTAGTGTTCCATGATTCATTGTTTGTGCATAACACCCAGTGCTCCATGCAGAACGTGCCCTCTTTAGTACCCATCACCAGGCTAACCCATTCTCCCACACCCCTACCCTCTAGAACCCTCAGTTTGTTTTTCAGAGTCCATCGTCTCTCATGGTATGTCTCTCCCTCCGATTTCCCCCCCTTCATTCTTCCCCTCCTGCTATTTTCTTCTTTCTTTTTTTTTCTAAACATATAATGTATTGTTTCAGAGGTACAGATCTGTAATTCAACAGTCTTGCACAATTCACAATGCTCACCATAGCCCATACCCTCCCCAGTGTCTATCACCCAGCCATCCCATCCCTCCCACCACAAACCCCACTCCAGTAACCCTCAGTTTGTTTCCTGTGATTAAGAATTCCTCATATCAGTGAGGCCATATGATACATGTCTTTCTCTGATTGACTTATTTCCCTCAGCATAATACCCTCCAGTTCCATCGACGTCGTTGCAAATGGCAAGATCTCATTCATTTTGATGGCTGCATAATATTCCATTGCACATATATATAACATCTTCTATATCCATTCATCTTTCGATGGACATCTTGGCTCTTTCCACATATTGGCTATTGTGGACATTGCTGCTATAAACATCGGGGTGCACGTACCCCTTCGGATCCCTACATTTGTATCTTTGGGCTAAATACCCAGTAGTGCAATTGCTGGATCGTATGGTAGCTCTATCTTCAACTTTTTGAGGAACCTCCATACTGTTCTCCAGAGTGGTTGCACCAGCTTGCATTCCCACCAACAATGTAGGAGGGTTCCCCTTTCTCCACATCCCCTCCAACATCTGTCATTTCCTGACTTGTTAATTTTAGCCATTCTGACTGGTGTGAGGTGGTATCTCATGGAGGTTTTGATTTGGAATTCCTTGATGCCGAGAGATGTTGAGCACTTTTTCATGTGTCTGTTGGCCATTTGGAGGTCTTCTTTGGAAAAATGTCTGTTCATGTCTTCTGCCCATTTCTTAACTGGATTATTTGTTCTTTGGGTGTTGAGTTTGATGAGTTCTTTATAGATTTTGGATACTAGCCCTTTATCTGATATGTCATTTGCAAATACCTTCTTCCATTCTGGCAGTTGTCCTTTGGTTTTGTTGACTGTTTCTTTTGCTGTGCAAAAGCTTTTATTCTTGATGAAGTCCCAACAGTTCATTTTTGTCCTTGCTTCCCTTGCCTTTGGTGATGTTTCTAGAAAGAAGTTGCCACAGCTGAGGTCGAAGAGGTTGCTGCCGGTATTCTCCTTTACGATTTTGATGGACTCCTATCCACATTTATGTCTTTCAACCATTTTGAGTCTATTTTTGTGTGTGGTCTAAGGAAATGGTCCAGTTTCATTCTTCTGCATGTGGCTGTCCAATTTTCCCAACACTATTTGTTGAAGAGACTGTCTTTTTCCCCTTGGACATTCTTTCCTGCTTTGTCAAAGATTAGTAGACAATAGAATTGGGGGTCCATTTCTGGGCTCTCCATTCTGTTCCATTGATCTATGTGTCTGTTTTTGTGCCAGTACCATACTGTCTTGATAATGACAACATTGTAATAGAGCTGGAAGTCTGGAATTGTGATGCCACCAGCTTTGCTTTTCTTTTTCAAGATTCCTCTGGCGATGTGGGGTCTTTTCTGGTTCCATACAAATTTTAGGATAATTTGTTCCATTTCTTTGAAAAAAGTGGATGGTATTTTGATGGGGATTGCATTGAATGTGTAGATTGCTCTAGGTAGCATTGACATCCTCACAATATTTTTTCTTCCAATCCATGAGCATGGAACATTTTTCCATTTCTTTGTGTCTTCCTCCATTCCCTTCATGAGTATTTTATAGTTTTCTGAGAACAGATCCTTTGCCTCTTTGGTTAGATTTATTCCTAGGTATCTTATGGTTTTGGGTGCAATTGTAAATGGGATCAACTCCTTAACTTCTCTTTCTTCTGTCTTATTGTTGGTGTATAGGAATGCCACTGATTTCTGTGCATTGATTTTATATCCTGCCACTTGACTGAATTCCTGTCTGAGTTCTAGCAGTTTTGGGGTGGAGTCTTTGGGGTTTTCCACATAAAGTATCATATCATCTGCAAAGAGTGAGAGTTTGACTTCTTCTTTGCCGATTTGGATGCCTTTGATTTCTTTTTGTTCTCTGATTGCTATGGCTAGGACTTCTAATACTGTGTTGAATAGCAGTGGTGATAGTGAACATCCCTGCCGTGTTCCTGACCTTAGGGAGAAAGCTCTCAGTTTTTCCCCATTGAGGATTATATTCGCTGTAGGTTTTTCATAGATGGCTTTTATGATATTGAGGTATGTACCCTCTATGCCTATACTCTGAAGAGTTTGATCAAGAAAGGATGCTGTAGTTTGTCAAATGCTTTTTCTGCATCTATTGAGAGGATCATATCATTCTTGTTCTTTCTTTTGTTAATGTATTGTGTCTCATTGATTGATTTGTGGATGTTGAACCAACCTTGCAGCCCAGGGATAAATCCCACTTGGTCGTGGGAATAATCCTTTGAATGTACTGGTGGATCCTATTGGCTAGCATTTTGGTGAGAATTTTTGCATCCATGTTCATCAGGGATATTGGTCTGTAATTCTCCTTTTTGATGGGGTCTTTGTCTGGTTTTGGGATCAAGGTAATGCTGGCCTCATAAAATGAGTTTGGAAGTTTTCCTTCCATTTCTATTTTTTGGAATAGTTTCAGAAGAATAGGTATTAATTCTTCTTGAAATGTTTGGTAGCATTCCCCTGGGAAGCTTCTGGCCCTGGTCTTTTGTTTTTGGGGAAATTTTTGATGACTGCTTCAATTTCTTTAGTGGTTATAGGTCTGTTCAGGTTTTCTATTTCTTCGTGGTTCAGTTTTGGTAGTTGATACATCTTTAAGAATGCATCCATTTCTTCCAGGTTATCTAATTTGCTCTCATAGAGTTGCTCATAATATGTTCTTATAATTGTTTTTTTTTTTTTTTGAGTTTTCTTGCTGTTTAATGCCATTACCTTTTTTTAAAATTTTTTTATTATTTTTTTATTCTTATGTTAATCCCCATGCATTACATCATTAGTTTTAGATGAAGTGTTCCATGATTCATTGTTTGTGCATAACACCCAGTGCTCCATGCAGAATGTGCCCTCCTCAATACCCACAACCAGGCTAACCCATCCTCCCACTCCTCTCCCCTCTAGAACCCTCAGTTTGTTTTTCAGAGTCCATCGTCTCTCATGGTTCATCTACCCCTCCGATTTCCCCCGCTTCATTCTTACCCTCCCGTTGCCTTCTTCTTTTTCTTTTTTTTTTTTCTTAACATATATTGCATTATTTGTTTCAGAGGTACAGATCTGAGATTCAACAGTCTTGCACAATTCACAGCGCTTACCATAGCACATACCCTCCCCAGTGTCTATCACCCAGTCACCCCATCCCTCCCACCGAACCCCCACTCCAGCAACCCTCAGTTTGTTTCCTGCAATTAAGAATTCCTCATATCAGTGAGATCATATGATACATGTCTTTCTCTGTTTGACTTATTTCACTCAACATAATACCCTCCAGTTCCTTGCTGGTCTTTTGCTTAGACGATCTGTCCATTTCAGTGAAGGGGGTGTTAAAGTCCCCCAATATTTCTCATCCACGTCGTTGCAAATGGCAAGATCTCATTCCTTTTGATGGCTGCATAATATTCCATTGTATATATATACCACCTCTTCTTTATCCATTCATCTGTTGATGGACATCTTAGCTCTTTCCACAGTTTGGCTATTGTGGACATTGCTGCTATAAACATCGGGGTGCACGTACCCTTTCAGATCCCTACTTTTGTATCTTTGGGGTAAATACCCAGTAGTGCACCTGATGGGTCATAGGTTAGCTCTATCTTCAACTTTTTGAGGAACCTCCATACAGTTTCCCAGAGTGGCTGCACCACCTAGCATTCCCACCAACAGTGTAGGAGAGTTCCTCTTTCTCCGCATCCCCGCCAACATCTGTCGTTTCCTGACTTGTTAATTTTAGCCATTCTGACTGGTGTGAGGTGGTATCTCATTGAGGTTTTGATTTGGATTTCCCTGATGCCGAGCGATATTGAGCACTTTTTCATGTGTCTGTTGGCCATTTGGATGTCTTCTTTGGAAAAATGTCTGTTCATGTCTTCTGCCCATTTCTTGATTGGATTATTTGTTCTTTGGGTGTTGAGTTTGCTGAGTTCTTCATAGATTTTGTATACTAGCCCTTTATCTGATATGTCATTTGCAAATATCTTCTCCCATTCTGTTGGTTGTCTTTTGGTTTTGACTGTTTCCTTTGTTTTGCAAAAGCTTTTTATCTTGATGAAGTCCCAATAGTTCATTTTTGCTCTTGCTTCCCTTGCCTTTGGCGATGTTTGTAGGAAGAAGTTGCTTCAGCTGAGGTCAAAGAGGTTGCTGCCTGTGTTCTCCTTTAGGATTTTGATGGACTCCTGTCTCACATTGAGGTCTTTCAACCATTTGGAGACTATTTTTGTGTGTGGTGTAAGGCAGTGGTCTAGTTTCATTCTTCTGCATGTGGCTATCCAATTTTCCCAACACCATTTTTTGAAGAGACTGTCTTTGTTCCATTGGACATTCTTTCCTGCTTTGTCGAAGATTAGTTGACCATAGAGTTGAGGGTCCATTTCTGGGCTCTCTATTCTGTTCCATTGATCTATGTGTCTGTTTTTGTGCCAGTACCATGCTGTCTTGATGATGACAGCTTTGTAATACAGCTGGAAGTCCGGAATTGTGATGCCGCCGGCTTTGCTTTTCTTTCTCAACATTCCTCTGGCTATGCAGGGTCTTTTCTGGTTCCATACAAATTTTAGGATTATTTGTTCCATTTCTTTGAAAAAGGTGGATGGTATTTTGATGGGGATTGCATTGAAAGTGTAGATTGCTCTAGGTAGCATTGACATCTTCACAGTATTTGTTCTTCCAATCCATGAGCATGGAACGTTTTTCCATTTCTTTGTGTCTTCCTCCATTTCTTTCATGAGTATTTTATAGTTTTCTGAGTACAGATCCTTTGTCTCTTTGGTTAGATTTATTCCTAGGTATCTTATGGTTTTGGGTGTAATTGTAAATGGGATCGACTCCTTAATTTCTCTTTCTTCTGTCTTGTTGTTGGTATATAGGAATGCCACTGATTTCTGTGCATTGATTTTATATCCTGCCACTTTATTGAATTCCTGTCTGAGTTCTAGCAGTTTTGGGGTGGAGTCTTTTGGGTTTTCCACATAAAGTATCATATCATCTGCAAAGAGTGAGAGTTTGACTTCTTCTTTGCTAATTTGGATGCCTTTGATTTCTTTTTCTTTGTGATTGCTGTGGCTAGGACTTCCAATACTATGTTGAATAGCAGTGGTGATAGTGGACATCCCTGCCACGTTCCTGACCTTAGGGGGAAAGCTCTCAGTTTTTCCCCATTGAGAATTTTATTCGCTGTAGGTTTTTCATAGATGGCTTTTATCATATTGAGGTATGTACCCTCGATCCCTATACTCTGAAGAGTTTTGATCAAGAAAGGATGCTGTACTTTGTCAAATGCTATTTCTGCATCTATTGAGAGGATCATATCATTCTTGTTCTTTCTTTTGTTAATGTATTGTGTCTCATTGATTGATTTGTGGATGTTGAACCAACCTTGCAGCCCAGGGATAAATCCCACGTGGTCGTGCTGAATAATCCTTTGAATGTACTGGTGGATCCTATTGGCTAGTATTTTGGTGAGAATTTTTGCATCCATATTCATCAGGGATATTGGTCTGTAATTCTCCTTTTTGATGGGGTCTTTGTCTGGTTTTGGGATCAAGGTAATGCTGGCCTCATAAAATGAGTTTGGAAGTTTTCCTTCCATTTCTATTTTTTGGAACAGTTTCAGAAGAATAGGTATTAATTCTTCTTGAAATGTTTGGTAGCATTCCCCTGGGAAGCTTCTGGCCCCGGTCTTTTGTTTTTGGGGAGATTTTTGATGACTGCTTCAATTTCTTTAGTGGTTATAGGTCTGTTCAGGTTTTCTATTTCTTCCTGGTTCAGTTTTGGTAGTTGATACATCTTTAAGAATGCATCCATTTCTTCCAGGTTATCTAATTTGCTGGCAAAGAGTTGCTCATAATATGTTCTTATAATTGTTTGTATTTCTTTGGTGTTGGTGGTGATCTGTCCTCTTTCATTCATGATTTTGTTGATTGGGGTCATTTCTCTTCTCTTTTTGATAAGTCTGGCCAGGGGTTTATCAATCTTGTTAATTCTTTCAAAGAACCAGCTCCTAGTTTCGTTGATCTGTTCTACTGTTCTTTTAGTTTCTATTTCATTGATTTCTGCTCTGATCTTTATTATTTCTCTTCTCCTGCTGGGTTTAGGCTTTATTTGCTGTTCTTTCTCCAGCTCCTTCAGGTGTAGGATTAGGTTGTGTACTTGAGACCTTTCTTGTTTCTTGAGAAAGGCTTGTATTGCTATATACTTTCCTCTTAGGACTGCCTTTGCTGCATCCCAAAGATTTTGAACAGTTGTGTTTTCATTTTCCTTGGTTTCCATGTATTTTTTTAATTCTTCTTTAATTTCCTGGTTGACCCATTCATTCTTGATTAGGATGCTCTTTAGCCTCCATGTATTTTAGTTCTTTCCGACTTTCCTCTTGTGATTGAGTTCTAGTTTCAAAGCATTGTGGTCTGAAAATAGGCAGGGAATGATCCCAATCTTTTGGTACCGGTTGAGACCTGATTTATGACCTAGGATGTGATCGATTCTGGAGAATGTTCCATGGGCACTAGAGAAGAATGTGTATTCCGTTGCTTTGGGGTGGAATGTTCTGAATATGTCTGTGAAGTCCATTTGGTCCAGTGTGTCATTTATCGGCTTTATTTCCTTGTTGGTCTTTTGCTTAGACGATCTGTCCATTTCAGTGAAGGGGGTGTTAAAGTCCCCCAATATTTTTGTATTGTTGTCGATGTGTTTCTTTGCTTTTGTTATTAATTGCCTTATATAATTGTCTGCTCCCATGTTAGAGGCATAGATATTTATAATTGTTAGGTCGTCTTGTTGGATACACCCTTTAACTAGGATATAGTGTCCTTCCTCATCTCTTATTAAAGTCTTTGGTTTAAAATCTAATTTGTCTGATATAAGGATTGCCACCCCAGCTTTCTTTTGGTGTTCATTAGCATGGTAAATTGTTTTCCACCCCCTCACTTTCAATCTGGAGGTGTCTTTGGTTCTGAAATGAGTCTCTTGTAGACAGCATATCGATGGGTCTTGTTTTTTTATCCAGTCTGTTACCCTGTGTCTTTTGATTGGCGCATTTAGCCCATTTACATTCAGGGTAACTATTGAAAGATAGGAATTTAGTGCTGTTGTATTGCCTGTAAGGTGACTGTTACCGTATATTGTCTGTGTTCCTTTCTGGTCTATGTTGCTTTTAGGCTCTCTCTTTGCTTAGAGGACCCCTTTCAAGATTTCCTGTAGGGCTGGTTTGGTGTTTGCAAATTCCTTTAGTTTTTGTTTGTCCTGGAAGCTTTTTATCTCTCCTTCAATTTTCAATGACAGCCTAGCTGCATATAGGATTCTTGGCTGCATATTTTTCTCATTTAGTGCTCTGAATATATCCTGCCAGTCCTTTCTGACCTGCCAGGTCTCTGTGGATAGGTCTGTTGCCAATCTAATATTTCTACCATTGTAGGTTACATATCTCTTGTCCCGAGCTGCTTTCAGGATTTTCTCTTTGTCTATGAGACTCGTAAGTTTTACTATTAGATGTCAGGATGTTGACCTATTTTTATTGATTTTGCTAGGGGTTCTCTGTGCCTCCTGGATTTTGATGCCTGTTTCCTTCCCCAAATTAGGGAAGTTCTCTGCTATAATTTGCTCCAATATTCCTTCTGCCCCTCTCTCTCTTTCTTCTTCTTCTGGGATCCCAATTATTCTAATGTTGTTTCGTCTTATGGTATCGCTTATCTCTCGAATTCTGCCCTCATGATCCGGTAGTTGTTTATCTCTCTTTTTCTCAGCTTCTTTATTTTCCATCATTTGGTCTTCTATATTACTGTTTCTCTCTTCTGCCTCATGTATCCTAGCAGTTAGTGCCCCCATTTTTGATTGCACCTCATTAATAGCCTTTTTGATTTCTACTTGGTTGGTTTTTAGTTCTTTTACTTCTCCAGAAAGGGTTTCTCTAATAACTTCCATATTTTTTTCAAGCCCAGCTAGTATCTTTAAAGTGATGATTCTGAATTCTACATCTGACATCGTACTAATGTCCATATTGAATAGGTCCCTGGCAGTCGGTACTATCTCTTGTTCTTTTTGCTACCTCTTCTTCTTTTCCATTTTGTCATTTTGTCCAAAGGAGAATAGATGAATGAGAGAACAAAATGCTAAGAGGGTAACAACGTCCCCAGGAAATATACTCTAAATAAATCAGAAAAGACCTGAAGCTGGGGGGAAAAGAAAGGGAAAGAAAGAAAAAAGAAAAAGCAAAAAAAAGAAAAAGATAAAAACAGAAATAAAAAACAGAACAAGGAAAAAAAAAAAAAGAGAATATGATCAAATATGATCAGGCCTTACATAGATCAGTGTCACACACTAGGTTTTGGGTGTATTTTGGTCTGTTAGAAGATAGTGCCTCCCAAAATTTTAAAGAATGAAAAACTTATCTTCACATTTTTTTTATTCTTATGTTAATTCCCATACATTACATCATTAGTTTTAGATGTAGTGTTCCATGATTCATTGTTTGTGTATAACATCCAGTGCTCCATGCAGAATGTGCCCTCTTTAATACCCATCACCAGGCTAACCCATCCTCCCACCCCCCTCCCCTCTATAACCCTCAGTTTGTTTTTCAGAGTCCATCGTCTCTCATGGTTCATCTACCCCTCCGATTTCCCCCCTTCAAGAATGAAAAACTTATATATGTACCAAAATAAGGATTGATATGGTGAAGGGATGGAATATGACTGTAAAGATGCGAATTATAAAAAATTTTATAAAAGGAATTGATAAGAAGTTGTTTGAAAAAAGAAAAGAGGTGGGACGCCTGGGTGGCTCAGTTGGTTAAGCGTCTGCCTTCGGCTCAGGTCATGATCCCAGGGTCCTGGGATCGAGTCCCACATCGGGCTCCCTGCTCCGTGGGGAGCCTGCTTCTCCCTCTGCCTCTGTCTCTCTCTCTCTGTCTCTCATGAATAAATAAATAAATAAGTCTTAAAAAAAAAAAAGAAAAGAGGATTAAAAAAAAGAGAAAGTAAAAAAAAGGGCGAGAATGTGATCAGGCAGGAGAGTAGAACAAAACCATACACTAGAGATTTAGGGTATATTTTGATCTGTTAGAAGAAAGGATCTCAAAATTTTAAAGAGTGTACCACTTATATATATATGCCCCAAATAACCGTAACTACTATGAAGGGATAGAATATGACTCTAAAAATGAAACATAAAAATGTTTTTTAAAATAGGGATTGATAAGATGTTGGTTAAAAAAGGGAAAAAGAAAAATTCAAAAACAAAAACAAAAACAAAAGACAGTTAAAAAAATTAACTTTGAAAGACTAAAGAATCATGGTAAAAAAGCCATGGATTTTATGTGCATTCTCCTAGCGCTGGAGTTCTGGGGTTCTCATTAATCGGTAAACTTGGTCTTGGCTGACTGTTCTTGCTGATCTTCTGGGGGAGGGGCCTGTTGCCATGGTTCCCAAATGTCTTTGCCGGAGGTGGAATTGCCCCGCCCTTGCCCAGTCTGGGCTAAGTAATCTGCTCGGGTTTGCTCTCCAGAGCTTTTGTTCCCTGCAAGCTTTCCATACAGCTTTGGAGGCGGAGAGTGAAAATGTCGGCCTCACAATCTCCACCATGGAGGAGCCGGAGGAGCTGAGAACTTGGGGCCCCGCTTCTCAGTGAGCCCCCAGAGAAAAGCAGTCCGTCACTCCCATCTCCCTGGTCTCCGGCTGCACTCCATGCTCACCTGGCTTGTGACAGAGCATTTCTATCTCTGGCACCCGACTCAGTGTGGAGTCTCCAAACCCAGCAGATCCCTGCCATGCACTCCCACGCCACTTCTCCTGGGGAAGGAAGGTGAGTCTCCCCGGATCTGCCGCTTTTTGGGTCCCTGCTGCAGGACCAGTGGCCCGATTGTGCCGCAGATCATGCTTTATGGCAACCCCGAGCTGAGAGCCCACGCCTGGGTTCCGTCTCTGTAGCCAGCTTCCCTGCTCCATTACCTGGGAGCTCTGCCGCACTCAGGCACCCCCGGTCTTTATGTGACTCCGAAGGTCCTGAGACCACACTGTCCCATGAGGGTTCCACCCCTCGTTTAGCCACCAGAGCGACATCCCTCAGGGGAGCCGACTTCTAAAAGTTCCGATTTTGTGCTCCGTGGCTCTATCACTTGCCAGAAGCGGCCGCCAGAGCCCCCCTCCCCCACCGTCTATCCTCCCGAATATCGCCTTGGATTCACTTCTCCACATGTCCTACCTTCCAGAAAGTGGTCACTTTTCTGCTCAGAGAGTTGTTGCTATTCTTTTTTTCGATCTCCTGTTGAGTTTGTAGGTGTTCAGCATGGTTTGACCCCTGTCCAGCTGAATTCCTGGGACCAGACGAAATCCAGGTCTCCTACTCCTCTGCCATCTTGCCGTCACAGCTGGGAACTTAATCCCAAACTTCTAAAACCCTTAAGAAGCCTTATGCCATTATAATGTGCTGCTCCCATGATGTTTCTAAAATTCATTCAATGCATATTTATAATTTTTTCCCTTATATTAAAAATAATCCAGGTGCTTTGAGCCATGAGGCAGTAATGGATATCAGACTTATCTTCCCTTTACAGACCACTATAATACAACCATATTCAGGTATTGGAAGAAAGACAGCATAGGGCTGGGGTCCTTGGGAGAAGGGAATCTCATGAGACAAACTCCACATGTCCCTGGCTTTCTTACTGGGGGTACTTTGCAAGTCATGGTATAGGGAATTGAACCCAGAGTCTAGTGGCGATATTGGGTGGAGGAAACACGAAATAAAGTCCAGGGCCACTGAGGTGGCTGGAATATGAGGAACAGGATATAAAAGAAGAAGGTATCTAGAGAACGAGTTCTGTATAGGAGTTTCCTTGAATCTTTGCCCAAATACTAAGTGCTACTACATACATGGGATAAGACTCCCTGAAGTCCAGCAGGGACAAGATAGTAGGGGCTGTCAGGGTCACACAAAGCTGGCAGACACTGGAGAGGTGCCCTGCCATAGTGAACACCACAGGTATCCCATTGAGAGCACAGCAAGGTCAGAGCACAGGGCTATACTAACCACAGAGTAAAGGATGCTCTAGACCTGCCTAAAAATAAGCATGAATAGAATGAAGGTGATCAACCAATAAATGAGTTAAACACAGTTCAATATGGTTCTAAGGAAGCTAACATAAACTCTCTTCAAGCCAATATCTACAATTTTCAGAAAGCCATAGAAAATGACTATACCAAAAGATATTGGAATTATATGGTAAGAGCTTCAAAACAGTTATTATTGGGGCACCTGGGTGGCTCAGTAGGTTAAGATCTGACTCTTGATTTTGGCCCAGGTCATGATCTCAGGGTCGTGAGATTGAGCCTTGAGTCAGGTTTCACATTGGGCATGGAGCCTACTTAAGATTCTCTCTGTCCCTCTCCGTCTGCCCCTCCCCACACCTCTACTCTCTCTGTCTAAAAAAAAATTAAATAAATAAATAAAATAAAACAATTATCATCAATATATTCAAGGTTTAAGGCAAAGGGGATAAAAAGAATGACAGATGGGGACTCAGCACAGAAATTCACATTTAGAAAAAGAACCAATGAGAATTCTGCATCAACAAAACACAATATCTGAATTGAAATTTTTTTTCTGACAGGCTTCACACCAGATTAGATAGTATAGAAGACAGAGAGTGGGATTTGAGTTGGGGTAACAAAAACTGAAACAAAGAGAGAAAAATGGCTGGAAAAGTCAGTAGCACATGGTCTAACACATTTTTGATTGGTGCACCAGAAAGAAAGGAGAAAGAAATTGGGGTAGAAAAATATAGAAATAATGACTGAAAAATTTAATATTTAATGAAAACCATAAACCTGTGAAATTGAAAAGCAGGAAAACACAAAGCAAACCACATCATTTCAGACTGATGTTAAACCAGAGACAAAAATAAAATCTTAAAAACAGTCAGAAAAAAGCCACGTTGATATTTGATATAGGGGAACAATGATAAAAATAACTGCTGGACATTCATCAGAAACAGAACTATCAGGAAGAAAGTAGAATGACTCCTTTAAAATGGCATTACTAACCTAGAATTCTCTATCTTGCAAAAATGACTTACAAAAGAAGGCAAAATAAGAACATTTCAGATAAACAAAGGCTGAGATCATTTGTCTTTGGGAAACCCCCACTACAAGAAATGCAAAAAGAAGTTTGCTAAACCTATGGGAAATTTTAGCAAATTGAAACTTTGATCTACAGAAAGAAGCAAAGAGCACTAGAAATGATAAATATGCAAGCAAATACAAAATAGTCCTTTTCCTTATTTCTGACTGTCTTTAAAGGAAAATTGACTGTTTAAAGCAAATATTAATCACTCTATTCTGGAGTTTATAATATAGGTAGAGATAAAATACATATATGAGAGGCAAAAGAAAGTGCACTGCTGTAAGTTTTTAAGTTACAGCAATAATATGAATTAAAGGTGAACTGTAATAAGTTAAATATACATGTTGTAATCTCTAGAACAATCTAAAAAATTAAAGCAAAGAAGTATAGCTTAAAAGCCAATATATGTCATAAAATGAAATATTAAAAATTGTTTCAAGGGTGCCTGTGTGGCTTGGTCAGTTGAATGGCCAGCTCTTAATTTTGGTTCAGGTCATGATCTTGGGGTCCTGGGATTAAGCCCTGAGTTGGGCTCCATGTTCAGCAGGGAGTCTGCTTAAGGATTCTTTCTCTCCCTTTCCCTGTACCGCCTCCCTGCTCTCTCTCTCTAGAGTAAATAAATAAATCTTACAGAAATTGATCCAAGGAAGGAAGGGGAAAGAGAAAGGAATAAATAAATATGAAACAAATAAAAAAAGAGAAAAATGGCAGACTTAAAACCTATAAAGGCATATAAAAATCACATTGAATAACAAATGGACTAAATACACCATTTTAAAAGCAGTGATTATCAGACTAGATAAGAAAGTGGGACAATTAAATGTTATTTGAAAATAAATATAATTTCAATAAAAAGACACAGATTGTCAGGAGTGAAAGGACAGAAAAATAATACCATGTGAAAACCAACCATAAAAGTTTTGGACTGATTTTATTTTTATAAGACAAATTAAAATTCAAAACAAGAAAAAATTCCAGAGATAAGACACTTCATTATTATATAAGGGTCAATTAGTAAAAAAAGAAAAAAATTCCTAAATGTGTAAGCACCTAATAACATAAGTAAATAGGTGTGAAGAAAGCATTGGTGGGTCTGCAATGAGAGACAAATTCTAAAACATGGTGGGAGAGGTTTTTGTACCCTGTTCTCTGTAATGAATGAAACATATAGACAAAAAATTCAGTAAAGAATCTGAGAATCTGAACCACACTATCTACCACCTTGACCTAATTGAAAATTGTCCAAAACTATATTTTTTTCTAGTTTGTTATGCTAGGACATAAAACACACTCGGTAAATTTAAAAAGATTGAAATCGTAGAGGATTTGTTCTCTGCTTGTAGCAAAATTAAAATAAATGCAATAATGGAAAGATATCTGGAAAATTACAAATACTTGATAGTCAAGTAACATGCTTCTAAGTAATCTATGGTCCAAGGAAGAAATCACAAGAGAAATTAAGAACATATTTTGAGTTGAGAATTAAAACTCAACCATATCATGATTTGAATTTATATTTTTAAATGATTAAAACAGAAAAAAATGTTTAAAATAAATTATCTTAACAATCTAGGAGAAGAGGCGCCTGGTTGGCTCAGGCATTAAGCGTCTGCCTTTGGCTCAGGTCATGGTCCCAGGGTCCTGGGATCGAGCCCTGCATCAGGCTCCTTGCTCTGCGGGAAGCCTGCTTCTCCCTCTCCCACTCCCCGTGCTTATGCTCCCTCTCTCGCTTTGTCTCTGTTAAATAAATAAATAAAACCTTTAAAAAAACAAAAAAACAAAAAACAATCTAGGAGAAGAGCAAATTAAACTCAACATAAGTGGAAGGGAAAAAAGTAGTAAGGATAAGAGGAGAAACCCCCAGGGTCTTCTCTAGTGGTTCACATAACCCCCACCCTCTGTGTCTCTGTGTTCTGTCTGGGCCACTTTGGTGAGTAGATTCAACTAGATATGGGAAGATCACTAGTCAGGTGTCTCTGGACACAGTTGATCATCTATTTCCACC
This sequence comes from Mirounga leonina, assembly GCF_011800145.1. Taxonomy (NCBI): domain Eukaryota; kingdom Metazoa; phylum Chordata; class Mammalia; order Carnivora; family Phocidae; genus Mirounga; species Mirounga leonina. The sequence continues at coordinate 78,455,682 of NW_023270305.1, read as the reverse complement.
TTTCCTTTTTGACTTTCAAATATAGAAGAAACCCTCTCTAAAAACTCAGTTTCTTTTATTTTATTATGTTATGTTAATCACCATACATTACATCATTAGTTTCTGATGTAGTGTTCCATGATACATTGTTTGTGTATAACACCCAGTGCTCCATTCAATACGTGCCCGCTTTAATGCCCATCACTAGGCTAACCCATCACCCCACCCCCCTCCCTTCTAGAACTCTCAGTTTGTTTCTCAGAGTCCATAGTCTCTCATGGTTCATCTCCCCCGCCTATCCCCCCCTTCATTTTTCCCTTCCTACTATCTTTTTTTTTTTTTAAACATATAATGTATTATTTGTTTCAGAGGTACAGGTCTATGATTCAACGGTCTTACACAATTCACAGTGCTCACCAAAGCACATACTCTCTCCAGTGTCTATCACCCAGCCACCCCATCCCTCCCACCCCCCACCACTCCAGCAACCCTCAGTTTGTTTCTTTTTATTTATTTATTTATTTTTAAAGATTTTATTTATTTATTTGAGAGAGAGAGAATGAGAGAGAGCACATGAGAGTGGGGAGGGTCAGAGGGAGAAGCAGACTCCCTGCCGAGCAGGGAGCCCGATGCGGGACTCGATCCCGGGACTCCAGGATCATGACCTGAGCCGAAGGCAGTCGCCTAACCAACTGAGCCACCCAGGCGCCCCTCAGTTTGTTTCTTGAGATTAAGAACTCCTCATATCAGTGAGATCATATGATACATGTCTTTTTCTGATTGACTTATTTTGCTTAGCATAATACCCTCTAGTTCCATCCACGTCATTGTAAATGGCATGATTTCATTCTTTTTGATGGCTGCATAATATTCCATTTATATCTATACCAAATCTTCTTTATCCATTCATCTGTCTATGGACATCTTGCCTCTTTCTATAGTTTGGCTATTGTGGACATTGCTGCTATAAACATCGGGGTGCACATACCCCTTCAGATCACTATATTTGTATCATTGAGGTAAATACCCAGTAGTGCACCTGATGGGTCATAGGGTAGCTCTATTTTCAACTTTTTGAGGAACCTCCATACTGTTTTCCAGAGTGGCTGCACCAGCGTGCATTCCCACCAACAGTGTAGGAGGGTTCCCCTTTCTCCACATCCCCTCCAACATCTGTCATTTCCTGACTTGTTAATTTTAGCCATTCTGACTGGTGTGAGGTGGTATCTCATTGAGGTTTTGATTTGGATTTCCCTGATGCCGAGCGATGTTGAGCACTTTTTCACGTGTCTGTTGGGCCATTTGGATGTCTTTTTTGGAAAAATATCTGTTCATGTCTTCTGCCCATTTCTTGATTGGATTCTTGTTCTTTGGGTGTTGAGTTTGATGAGTTCTTTATAGATTTTGGATACTAGCCCTTTATCTGATATGCCATTTGCAAATATCTTCTCCCATTCTGTCGGTTGTCTTTTGGTTTTGTTGACTGTTTCTTTTGCTGTGCAAAAGCTTTTTATCTTGATGAAGTCCCAATAGTTCATTTTTGTCCTTGCTTCCCTTGCCTTTGGCGATGTTTCTGGGAAGAAGTTGCTGTGGCTGAGGTCGAAGAGGTTGCTACCCGTGTTCTCCTTTAGGATTTTGATGGACTCTTGTCTCACATTTAGGTCTTTCAACCATTTTGAGTCTATTTTTGTGTGTGGTGTAAGGAAATGGTCCAGTTTCATTCTTCTGCATGTGGCTGTCCAATTTTCCTAACACCATTTGTTGAAGAGACTGTCTTTTTTCCATTGGACATTCTTTTCTGCTTTGTCAAAGATCAGTTGACCATAGAGTTGAGGGTCCATTTCTGGGCTCTCTATTCTGTTCCATTGATCTATGTGTCTGTTTTTGTGCCAGTACCATACTGTCTTGATGATGACAGCTTTGTTATAGAGCTTGAAGTCTGGAATTGTGATGCCACCGGCTTTGCTTTTCTTTTTCAACATTCCTCTGGCTATGTGGGGTGTTTTCTGGTTCCATACAAATTTTAGGATGATTTGTTCCATTTCTTTGAAAAAAGTGGATAGTATTTTGATAAGGATTGCATTAAATGTGTAGATTGCTCTAGGTAGCACTGACATCTTCACAATATTTTTTCTTCCAATCCATGAGCATGAAATGTTTTTCCATTTCTTTGTGTCTTCCTCAATTTCTTTCATGAGTATTTTAGTTTTCTGAGTACAGATTCTTTGCCTCTTTGGTTAAATTCATTCCTAAATCTATTATGGTTTTGGGTGTAATTGTAAATGGGATTGACTCCTTAATTTCTCTTTCTTCTGTCTTGTTTTTGGTGTATAGGAATGTCACTGATTTCTGTGCATTGATTTTATATCCTGCTACTTTACTGAATTCCTGTATGAGTTCTAGCAGTTTTGAGGTGGAGTCTTTTGAAGCCGATTGACTCTTGCTGGGATCATGGAACTGACTTGAGGTTGGAGAGGGGTGATTGCCTCCTTTGCAGATGCCCTGGTGCTGGAGGACTGCAGTCAAAGTTTCCTAGCCCCCAGTTCTACAGTCTTGTTAGTACCTCATGGGTTTTGAGACATTAGTGCCATAGTCCCAGGCATGGGGAAGTTAACAATAAGATAGTTATTAGCTAAGTTATCCTTTCTAGATCCAGCAGCGAAGTGCCTTAATTTATACCTGACAAGTTAATACTAATGTTTAATAAATTGATGAATTATAAATAATTTAATATACTAAATTAATGTACTTACACATTAATATAATAAATTAATGAATCTAATGTTAAATCAATTGAGCACAAGTACTGTTTTAAGGGGCCTTTAAGGAGAGAGATGAAATGTAGAAATTTCTTCCAGTAAAGGTCACTGAAGAAGATACTTGTGAGCAGGAGTCCTAGGCTTCTCCAGTCATACTGTAGGTGAAATTTTCATCTACTCATAAAGCAGTCCTGACTGCACTAGTTTAAAGGTGGGCGTCTTCACACTTGGGGCCCACACATTCACATCCCTACTCTTCTGCATAGGCTCAGGGAAGCTCTCAGGGTGAGGGGTGGGATGAAGACCTCATGGCCCTTTTGTCCACATAGAAGTGACCCTGCTTATGTGCCCCTTCATTGTGAAGTTTAGGCCCTAGAGATATTTTGTGGGAAGTACAGAAGATGCCTCTTGGGGTAGCCTTCATCCCTCTGATGCAAAAAAATCCCATCTGGTGGAAGACGTGTCTTGTTTGGCTGAAAACACAAACCAAATGAACCTTACACTGAATGCTGTTCTACAGAGAAATGGAAGTGTCCGTGCTTCCCATGGAAATAGAAAATACTGCTACATGAAGTGAATAGCAGAAAGATGAAATAATTCTGTTGGAATGATAGAGGAGAGATAGTAGTCTAGGAGTCTGTACACCTGAGCTTGGATCTTTTTGGCTGACATTTGACAAGTCATTTTATCTCTGTAATCCTCCCTTTCTTCATTTGCAATGTGAGACTTCAATCTACATTACCTGTTCCAACTCCTCCAGGTCCATGGGGAAATGACTCTATGAAGGTTAAATTCAGCTTCATTTGACAACAGACAAAACAATCTCTTTAAGTGACTATGGGATGACTGTTACATCAGGCAAGTTTTAGTGTTTACTCATAAATCGGATTTAATGTCTTAAAAGTGATGGCATTAATTTCCAATGATGTTCATGTCCAGAGAGTGTTTAGATTTTTTTTCTAACATCAGCTGGAGATAAAGAATGTAGCCTCTGCCCCCACTGCTTCCCCCAACCCCTAAAATTTTGGAGAGAGGGAGAGTAAAGAGAGTATTTTGCAAAACCTTACAACTCTGACTTATGGCACTGCAGGAATTTCTCCAGCTGGAATAGGAAATTGTTTAATATAAGGGAAGCCTCAGGGGACATTATACATGACCATGTCTCAGGCATCTATTTATACCCAAGCTTAGAAGCTTCATTTGAAGAAATTTTAGTTTGTCTTATCCTATGTGAAAGAACCGCAATTAGCCCCTTGAGAGTGGGCAGTCCTCCCCAGCTTTGCATACTCCAACACAACTTCAAACCCATTGTTTCCTTGCTCTGGAGCTTTTCTGGCACCATGGCCATGGGTGCTGTTAGGATTTTAAGCATGTGTGACTATGCAGTCACCACTGACTCACTGACTTCCCCTTTCTTACCCTGGGGAAGGCAACCTCAGATATATTTCATACAGTCTTGCAAGATGCAACAACCCATAACAGGAGCCAACTCCATTAATCCTTATATTAGATTTACCCTCTTTCCATATTTCAGTCCCCCAACCTTATTTCTGCTTCCCATGAATTACTTTCCTAAATAACTTACATTTACAAAACCTTCCTCTTGAGATCTTTGTGGGAAACCTCAATGTTATTGAAAGTCTAAAATATTTCATTGACACAGGCATCTTTATCATAATATTCCAGTTGTCCATCTAAACCTTGTGGTTTTAGTTAGGCCCTGATAATGACAAAAAATGAAACTCATAATTCCCTGAGACAATGAAGGTCCTTTGAGGGGTGGGGGCATTCCTGTTCATTGTTGAGTGGGAATGAGAACAAGTGGATACAAATATCTTCCATTCAAATTCATATATCTTCAATTCAAATTCAAATGTCTTCTATTCAGATCTGCCTGATTTTCCATCATTTATTTAATGCAATTAAATCATGGTCACATGTCTGAGTCACAAACTTCAAATGAAATAGGAATTAGTTATTTCTAAGACCTCCTTTCAGAACAGGAAGCTTGAGTGTCCCTATAAGTAGGAAGCAAACAAATTTCATTATGCCATAAAGGCAAATGATATTCATACTAAAACCAAAATTAAGAAGTATTTCTATTCTGTCATTTTCTCCTTAGATATTTTCAGGATAGAAAATATCACAATTAAGAGATTAAAAAATAGAATGATACAAATGCTATTAAATTATAGAAATTTTTAGGATACAAGGCAATGTATTATATAGACGTAGATATGTAGTAAAAGTGATGGTCTTTTAAAGTAAGACAAAGCAAACTGAAAAATGGAACACCATTTACCCAAATAATTTCCCCTATAATCATGTTTGTCATTTTTGTAAATTATCTCAGCGGTATTTTATCTATAATGGGACATCAGAATCCCAATTTCATGAATTCAGTCTTAAAAAAAAAATCTTCATGTTAGTGGAGATTTTGAGGTCCTGGATAAAAACTATTTAGTTACTCAGCAAAAAATCCATACAAATATTATGTGTGTGTGTGTGTGTGTGTGTGTGTGTGTGTGTAACACAGCAGTTGGCAAATAGAGCCCATGGGCCAAATTCAGCCAAATCCAGTATTTGTATGGCCCACAAACTAACAATGAGTTTTACAGATGTTCATTAACAACAATATGATAATAAGGAATATTAACTTTTCTCATTTGTTTTAAAGATTTTATTTTAAAAAAAATAAAGATCTTCATGACACAACTTCTTCCCAGCACAGATAGGTTTTGTTATGCCAACTGCATAACAACCAATAAATCAGGCAGGGGAGGGAGAACTTCTGATTTCATACTTAAAAATAAAGTTAAAAAATACTTAAAAAACCTTTCAGAGTAATTGCCAACACAGCTATTTTATATTGGCATTCCATTTCCTGCCATCTAATCACTGCACATACAGGGTAAAGCTGAGAAATAGTGTCCCAATACAAAAGATACCGATGAGGTAATTTACAAGAACACGGAAGTTGTTACTCTGTGAAAGACAAATACCATATGATCTCACTCATATGTGGAATTTAAGAAAGAAAACATGAACATCTGGGAATGGGAAAAAAAGGAGAGAGGAAAGCAAACCATAAGAGACTCTTGATGACAGAGAACAAACTGAGGATTGATGGAAGGAGGTGAGTGAGGGATGGAATAGATGGGTGATGGGAATTAAGGAGGGCACTTATTATGATGAGTGCTGGGTGTTCTATGTAAGTGATGAATCATTGAATGCTACTCCAGAAACCAATATTGCAGAGTATGTTAACTAAAATTTTAATTAAAAAAAAGAAAAAGTTGTTACTCTATAAATCCTTGCCTGCCTTCACCCAGTTGGGTCTTTTATTTATTTATTTTTTAATGCTTCTGTAGTGACTTCTTAAGTAACATTTAAAAAACCTCTACATAGGGCGCCTGGGTGGCTCAGTTGGTTAGGCGACTGCCTTCGGCTCAGGTCATGATCCTGGAGTCCCTGGATCGAGTCCCGCATCGGGCTCCCTGCTCTGCAGGGAGTCTGCTCCTTCCTCTGACCCTCCCCCCTCTCATGTGCTCTCTCTCTCATTCTCTCTCAAATAAATAAATAAAATCTTTAAAAAGAACCCCAACAAAACCTCTACATAGGTGTTTTAAAAGACTCTTGAGTGTCATGTCAGAGTCCTCTGCATTCACCTTCAGTTTCTTGCAAGGTCTGATGTGCGTTAGGTTGTCCAGCTTCCATAGCACCTCGCATCAGCCTCAGCCACACCTAGATTCTCTGAGCTACAAAGGTGAAGTCTTGATTTACACCCCTTGTGTAAGTCTTGTGAAGCCTTGATTTATACCCCTCTTCCCCCCTCAAAAAAAAAAAAAAAGAAAGAAAAGAATTCATTAGCCCTAAATGTCCCATTTAAGTTCCAGTCCAGGGCAAATGTAGTCACAAATTGCATCTCTTGCACATCCCTTGCTTTTAGCTTCTGCGCAAATTCAACATGGTAGCCCCCACAGCATTTTAGGGCATAAATGTGTTAAGACCAGTAAATATCCACCATAAGGGGCCAAAAGGAAGAAAATCATCCTGCCACACAGTCTAAATGTTTTCCCTGTGGTTGAGAAGCAATTTAAAATGTGGAGACGAACCATGAGAGACTATGGACTCTGAGGAACAAACTGAGGATTCTAGAAGGGAGGGAGTAGGGGGATGGGTTGCCCTGGTGATGGGTATTAAAGAGGGTACCTACTGATTTGACCACTGGGTATTATATGCAAAAATGAATCATGGAACAGTACATCAAAAACTAATGATGTAATGTATGGTGTTTAACATAACATAATAAAATTTAAAAAAAACTAATGATATTCTCAAAAAAAAAAATGTGGCTTTAGCTTCCTCTAAAGTTTAGCATTATATTCAGTCAAGCCACCAACTTGATAAAGTTGCTAGAGCCAAGAAGGGTTATGTGTACCCATGACACCAGGTGAGAAAGTCTTGTGAATCTATAAAGGTGGGGAATGAAAATAAGACTTCAGACCTTAAAATATGTTGGAAGAGTTTTTCCTAGTTCCTACGCGCAGCTCTGTTAATCAAATAATGGCAGAAAATACAGAGCTGATGGTTTTGCTATTATACTTGGAAAGCTAGGCTTCACCAGTAAAGTGCCTGATAAACTTAGGTGGTTGAATTACAGTGAAAAGTCCACTGTAAACACACAAACACACAAAAGCTGGCAACTTTTTCATCCTTAATTCCTGGCACTGCTGAGACACAAAGGAAAATGGCGAAGGATCATTAATCCCTAGATACTTTGGCTGTGGTGTTTTTTAAAGGCCTTTTGACCCTTCCTGATACCATGGGTGGAGCCAGAACTGTATAAAAATGGGAGCCGTGGGGAGCCTCCACTAAACAGGACCGCAGGCCCCTCAGATGTGAACATGAGACACCCACCCAGTGAGACTTTTACATGGGGATTTTACATCTCATCTTGATAATAAAACCAAATCTGTTTTCTTAAATGTTTTATTTATTTATTTGACAGAGAGAGAGTGAGTGCACATAAGCAGGGAGAGTGACAGGCAGAGGGAGAAGCAGGCTTCCCCGCTGAGCAGGGAGCCCGATATGGGGCTCGATCCCAGGACCCTGGGATCATGACCTGAGCTGAAGGCAGACACTTAACGACTGAGCCCCCCAGGCACCCCAAAACCAAATCTGTTTTTACAGCAAAGAATTCTAACACTGAAATTTCACATACAAGGACTTTCACACATGAAGGAAAGAGTATTCTATACATATGCTCAGCAAGGGGAGGCAGGGCTGTGAGAAGAGAGTGTTTAGTTTTCCCACTATGACATTTTAGATTCACTGGAAGTAGTGGTTCTGCTCCTACCTGTCAGATGCATTTACAGGACTGAGAGCGCAGGTCTTCCGAAAGGATGGTTATGAGGAAAGGGGAGGATAGGAGGAAAAGAAGGTAGAAAGCTTAAAATGAACCTCCGTGTGGCCACATCTCCCATTAGGTCTTAAAGTGTTGCTAACTTGAAACCTACATAGACAATGTTTCTTTTGTAATTTGTTTCTTTTGTAAAAAGAATTATGTTATGCCCAGTAACTAACAATTCAAAATAGCCAAATCAGACAAAACCTAAAAACACTTTGCCTTCCCTTTCTTACCAGCTATATATATGGGAGATGAAAGTGGATAAGACCAAAGCAAGGAGCCTAGGAGGGAGGGTATCAATTTTTTTAAACCTTAAATTCAATTAATTAACATATACTGTATTATTTGTTTTAGGGGTACAGGTCTGTGATTCATCAGTCTTATATAAAACCCAGTGCTCATTACAACACATACCTTCCCCAATGTCCATCACCCAGTTCCCACATCCCTCCACTCCCCTCCCCTCCAGCAACCCTCAGTTTGTTTCCCAAGATTAAGAGACTCTTATGGTTTCTCTCCCTCTCTGGTTTTGTCTTGTTTCATTCTTACCTCTCTTCCCCTATGATCCTCTGCCTTGTTTATTAATTCCACATATGAGTGAGATCATATGATAATTGTCTTTCTCTGATTGACTTATTTCATTTAGCATAATACCCTCTAGTTCCATCCATATTGTTGCAAATGGCAAGATTTCATTTTTTTGATGGCTGCATAACATTCCATTGTGTGTGTGTGTGTGTGTGTGTGTGTATACATATACATATCTATATACCACAACTTCTTTATCCATTCATCTATTAATGGACATCTGGGCTCTTTCCATAGTTTGCCTATTATGGACATTGCTGTTATAAACATCAGGGTGCATGTACCCCTTCGGATCCCTACATTTGTGTCTTTGGGGTAAATACCCAGTAGTGCAATTGCTGGATAGTAGGGTAGCTCTATTTTCAACTTTTTGAGGAACCTCCATACTGTTTTCCAGAGTGGCTGCACCAGCTTGCATTCCCACCAACAGTATAGGAGGGTTCTGCTTTCTCAGCATCCCCACAAACATCTGTCATTTCCTGACTTGTTAATTTTAGCCATTCTGACTGGTGTGAGGTGGTGTCTCATTGAGGTTTTGATTTGGATTTCCCTGATGCCAAGCAATGTTGAGCACTTTTTCATGTGTCTCTTGGCCATTTGGATGTCTTCTTTGAAGAAATGTCTGCTCATGCCTTCTGTTCATTTCTTGACTGGATTATTTGTTCTTTGGGTATTGAGTTTGAGGAGTTCTTTATAGATTTTGGGTATCTGGTATGTCATTTGCAAATACCTTCTCCCATTCTGTCAGTTGTCTTTTGGTTTTCTTGATTATTTCCTATGCTGTGTGAAAGCTTTTTATCTTGATGAAGTCCCAATAGTTCATTTTTGCTTTTGTCTTCCTTGTATTTGGAGACCCGTCTAGCAGGAAGTTGCTGTGGCTGAAGTCACAGAGGTTGCTGCCTATGTTCTCCTCAAGGATTTTGATGGATTCCGGTCTTCCATTTAGGTCTTCCATCCAATTTGAGCCTATTTTTGTGTATGATATAAACAAATGGTCCAGTTTCATTCTTCTGCATGTGGCTGTCCAATTTTCCCAACACTATTTGTTGAAGAGACTATCTTTTTCCCATTGGACATTCTTTCCTGCTTTGTCAAAGATTAGTTGACCATAGAGTTGAGGGTCCATTTCTGGGTTCTCTAATCCATTCCATTGATCTATGTGTCTGTGATGATTACAACTTTGTAATAGAGCTTGAAGTCTGGAACTGTGATGCCTCCAGCTTCGGTTTCCTTCATCATTCCTTTGGCTTTTCAGGGTCCTATCTGATTCCATACATATTTTAAGATAATTTGCTCCAGATATGTGAAAAAAGTTGATAGGATTTTGATAGGGATTGCATTGAATGTGTAGATTGCTCTGGGTAGCATAGACATTTTAACAATATTTGTTCTTCCAATACATGAGCAGGGAATGTTTTTTCATTTCTTTCTCTCCTTAATTTATTTCATCAGTATTCTATAGTTTTCTGAGTACAGATCCTTTGCCTCTTTGGTTAGGTTTATTCTTAGGTGTGTATCTTGTGGTTTTTGGTACAATTGTTAATGGGATTGATTCCTTAATTTCTCTTTCTTGTCTCATTGTTGGTGTATAGAAATGCCACTGATTTCTGTGCATTGATTTTATATCCTGCCACTTTACTGAATTCCTGTATGAGTTCTAGCAATTTTGGGGTGGAGTCTTTTGGGTTTTCACACAGAATATCATGTCATCTGCAGAGTGAGAGTTTGACTTCTTCTTTGCCAATTTGTATGCTTTTTATTTCTTTTTGTTGTCTGATTGCTGAGCCTAGGACTTCTAGTACCATGTTGAACAATAGGACATCCCTGCCATGTTCCTGACCTTAAGGGAAAAGCTCTCAGTTTTTCCCTATTGAGAATGATATTCGTTGTGGGTTTTTCATAGATGGTTTTTTATGATATTGAGGTATGTACACTCTCTCCCTACACTGTAAAGAGTTTTAATCAAGAAAAGATGTAGTTTGTCAAATGATTTTTCTGCATCTAATGAGAGGATCATATGGTTCTTTTCCTTTCTTTTATTTATGTAGTGTATCACATTGATTGATTTGTGGATGTTGAACCAACCTTGCATCCCAGGAATAAATCCCACTTGGTCGTGGTGAATAATCCTTTTAATGTACTGTTGAATCCCATTGGCTAGTATTTTGGTGAGAATTTTTGCATCCATGTTCATCAGGGATATTGGTCTATAATTCTCCTTTTTGATGGGCTATTTGTCTGGTTTTGGGATCAAGGTAATGCTGGCCTCATAGAACGAGTTTGGAAGTTTTCTTTCCATTTTGATTTTTTGAAACAACTTCAGAAGAATAGGTATTAATTCTTCTTGAAATGTTTGGTAGAATTTCCCTGGGAAGCCATCTGGCCCTGGGCTTTTGTTTGTTGGGAGATTTTTGATGACTGCTTCAATTTCCTTAGTGGTTATAGGTCTGTTCAGGTTTTCTATTTCTTCCTGGTTCAGTTGTGGTAGTTGATACGTCTCTAGGAATGCATCCATTTCTTTCAGATTATCTAATTTGCTGGCATAGAGTTGCTCATAATATGTTCTTATGATTGTTTTTCTTCAGTGTTGGTTGTGATCTCTCCTCTTTCATTGAAGATTTTGTTGATTTGGGTCCTTTCTCTTTTCTTTTTGATAAGTCTGGCCAGGGGTTTATCAATGTTATTAATTCTTTCAAAGTTCCTAGTTTCATTGATCTGTTCTACTGTTCTTTTGGTTTCTATTTCATTGATTTCTGCTCTGATCTTTATTATTTCTCTTCTCCTGCTGGGTTTAGGCTTTATTTGCTGTTCTTTCTCCAGCTCCTTTAGGTGTAGGGTTAGGTTATGTACTTGAGACCTTTCTTGTTTCTTGAGAAAGGCTTTTATTGCTATATACTTCCCTCAGAACCACCTTTGTTGCATCCCAATGATTTTGAACAGTTGTGTTTTCATTTTCATTGGTTTCCATGAATTTTTTTAATTCTTCTTTAATTTCCTCGTTGAGTCATTCATTCTTTAGTAGGATGCTCTTTAGCCTCCATGTATTTGAGTTCCTTCCTTTCCTCTTGTGATGAGTTCCAGTTTCAAAGGATTGTGGTCCGAAAATAGACAGGGAATGATCCCAATCGTTTGGTACCAGTTGAGACCTGATTTGTGACCCAGGATGTGATCTATTCTGGAGAATGTTCCATGTGCACTAGAGAAGAATGTGTATTCTGTTTCTTTTGGATGGAATGTTCTAAATATATTTGTGAAGTCCTTCTGGTCCGCTGTGTCACTATTTCCTTGTTGATCTTCTGCTTAGATGATCTGTCCATTGCAGTGAGGGAGTTTTTAAAGTCCCTTATTATTATTGTATTATTGTCAATGAGTTTTTTTGATTTTGTTATTAATTGGCTTATATAACTGGCTGCTCCCATGTTAGGGGCATAAATATTTACAATTGTTATATCTTCTTGTTGGATAGACCCTTTAAGTATGATATAGTGTCCTTCCCATCTCTTATTACAGTCTTTGGTTTAAAATCTAAATCGTCTGATATAAGGATTGCCACTCCAGCTTCTTTTGATGTCCATTAGCATGATAAATGGTTTTCCACCCTTTCACTTTAAATCTGGAGCTATATTGGGTCTAAAATGAGTCTCTTGCAGACAGCATATTGATGGGTCTTGCTTTTTTATCCAATCTGATAGCCTGTGTCTTTTTATTGGGGCATTTAGTCCATTTACATTCAGAGTAACTGTTGAAAGATATAAATTTAGTGCCAGTGTATGTTATGTAAGTGACTGTTACAGTATATTATCTCTGTTCCTTTCTGGTCAATGTTACTTTTGGGCTCTCTCTTTGCTTAGTGGACCCCTTTCAATATTTCTTCTAAGGGCTGGTTTGGTGATCACACATTTTTTTAGTTTCTGTTTGTCCTGGAATGTTTTTATCACTCCTTTTATTTTGAATGACATCCTAGCTGGATAAAGTATTCTTGGCTGCATATTTTTCTTGTTTGGCACCCTGAATATATCATGCCAGTCCTTCTAGCATGCCAGGTCTCCATGGATATGTCTTCTGCCAGTCTAATGTTTCTACTTTTGTAGGTTACAGACCTCTTTTTCTGAGCTGCTTTCAGGATATTCTCTCTGTGAGATTTGTAAGTTTCACTATTACATGTCGTGGTGTTGACCTGTTTTTATTGATTTTGAGGTGGGTTCTCTGTGCCTATTGATTTTGATGCCTGTTTCTTTCCCCAGATTAGGGAAGTTCTCTGCTATAATTTGTTCCAATATACCTACTTTCTCTCTCTCTCTTTCCTCTTCTTCAGGGTTCCCACTTATTCTGATATTGTTTTGCTTTATGGTATCACTTATCTCTTGAATTCTCCCCTTGTGATCCAGTAGTTGTTTATCTCTCTTTTTCTCAGCTTCTTTATTCTGCATCCTTTGGTCTTCTATATCACTAATTCCCTCTTCTGCCTCATTTATCCTAGCAGTTAGAGCCTCCATTTTTTATTGCATCTCATTAATAGCCTTTTTGATTTTGACTTGGTTAGATTTTAGTTCTTTTATTTCTCCAGAAAGGGATTCTCTAGTGTCTTCCATGCTTTTCTCAAGCCCAGCTTGTATCTTTATAATTGTTATTCTGAACTCTAGTTCCAACATCTTACTACTGTCCATATTGATTAGGTTCCTGGCAGTTGGTACTACCTCTTGTTCCCTTTTTGGAGGTGAGTTTTTCCATCTTGTCATTCTGTCCAGAGAGGAATAGATGAATTAGGGAGCAAAATATTAAAATGACAAAATGATCCCAGAGAAATATACACTAAACAAATCAGAAGAGATCCCTAAATGGGGATGGGGGGTGGGGATATAATCAGACAGGTGAGCAGAATAGAGCAATACACTGGATTCCTGTATACTTTGGTCTGTTTTTTAGAAAACTAGACCCCAAAATTGTAAAGAAAGAAAATCTTATATATGTACAAAAATAAAATACAATGAAAGGATAGAATGTAACTGTAAGAATGGAAATTAAAAGACAAGAAAAAACAAAAGAGAAAGAAAAACAGCAACAACAACAATAACAACAAAAAGGAAGGGATATAAACAGAAAGGTGAAAAGAACAGAGCAATACACTATCTCCTGAGTGTATTTTGGTCAGTTTGTTAGAGGAAACTACATCTCAAAATTGTAAAGGAAAAAAAACCTTATAGATACAAAAATAAAATTAAATACATTGAAAGGATAGAATGTAAGTGTAAAAATGAAAATTAAAAAAAACTTTAACAAAACAAAACAAAAAAAGGAAGAATAAAAAAAAGAGAGTGAATATGTTCAGGCAGGTGAAGGGAACAGAGCCATACACTAGATTTTGGGTGTATTTTGGTCTGTTAGAAGAAACTGCATCTCAAAATTTTAAAGAAAGAAAAACTTGTATATATATAAAAATAAGACTAAACACAAAGAAGGGATAGAATGTGACTGTAAAAATGAAAATTAAAAAAGATTTAAAAAAAAGTAGTTGATAAAATAAGAGGGTGGTTGAAAAAGGAAAGAAGAAAAATTTTAATAAAAGAAAAGAATAAAATTAAAAAAATAAAATTGAAAGACTAAAGAATCATGGGAAAAAAGCTATGAATTCTATATGTTGTCTTCCCTAGCACTAGAGTTTTACAGTTCTCAATGGTCAGTAAGGTTGGTCTTTTCTGGATGTTCTTGCTGATCTTCTGGGGGAGGGGCCTGTTGCATTGATTGACAAATGTGTTTGTCCCAGACAGATTTGCAGTGCCCTCACCAGGGGCCAAGTTACGTAATTGGCTCCAGTTTGCTCTAGGTGGCTTTTGTTCCCTGAAGGCTTTCTGCACAGATTTAGAGGATGAGAAAAAAAATGACAGCCTCCCAATCTCTGGCCCCAGAGCTGAAAGCTCAGGGTCCCACTCCTCAGTGAGCCCTCAGAGAAAAGCAGTCAATCACTTCTGTCTCCCTGGTCTCTAGCCACACTCTGTGCTCACCCAGTCTGACAAGCCTTTCTATCTCAGGCACACGACCCCACTTCCAGTCTCCAAACCCTGCAGACTCCTGCGATGCTCTCCCACACCGCTCCTCCCAGGGGAAGAAGGGGGTCTTTCTGGATCTGCCACTTGTTGGGCCCCTGCTCCATGAGCAGTTGCCCATCTGTGCCATGGATCCTGGTTTATGGCAACCCCAAGCTAAGAGCCCACTCCTGGGCTCACTCTTTGCAGCAGCTTCCCAGCTCCGATAACTGGGAGCTCTGCCACATTCAGGCACCTCCAGTTTCCTTGTGACCCTGAAGATCCTGAGACCACACTGTCCCAGGGAAGGTTCTACCCCTCAATTAGCCACCTGAGCGATGTTCCTCACTGGAGCAGACTTCCAAAAGTTCTGATTTTGTGTCTGCTGCTCTATCACTCACTGGTATCTATCTTCCCATATATTGTCTTGGATCGACTTTTCTGCACCTCCTACCTTGCAGAAAGTGGTCACTTTTCTATTTGTAGGGTTGCAACTATTCTTTTCTTTGACCTCTGATTGAATTTTCAGGTGTTCGGAATGATTTGACAGTTATCTTGCTGAATTCTTGGGACCAGATGAAATTAAATCTCCTACTCCTCCAACATCTGGACTCCCCGGTATTAACTTTTTTAAGTAAACTGAAACTGTAATTATAAGTGAGTTGGATTTAGGGTTAGGTCTTTAAGACATAATTCCTACTACTGAACAGAAGTTTTCAGGTCCTCTCTGCACTTTGTGTTGATTTTTAGCAGCTCAGTGAAACGAACATATTTCCAGTAGATTTATCAGGATAACCCCATTGAAACACCTTTGGAGTACATTGATATAAGTGGCTAGCAGTACACTGGTCTTACAGGTTGGGTCATCCCTTCCTCCTTCCTTCCCACCTCCTTGAAGAAGCTACATTTTTTGATCTCCAGAGAAGAGCATGAGATACAAACCCCCCTAAGTGTGGAATGGTGGGGGCGCAATGATGGATATGGGAAGAAATTTCCACCCAAACACAGCCACAGAGATTGAGGCTGGTTTATCTTTGTCCTTTAGTGATGAGGAACTGGATTTTGAAGGGAAGAAAAAAACGTTGTCTGTGAAATATTCTAACTGTAGGTAATTTTTCAGGGGATACCTGAATTCTGAAAAGTTTGAGTTAAGAAAAAAATAAGCCTATATACTTTTTAAAAATGATTTGGTTCATATATACAATGGAATATTATTCAGCCATCAGAAAGGATGAATACCTACCATTTACATCGATGTGGATGGAAATGGAGGGTATTATGCTAAGCGAAATAAGTCAATCAGAGAAAGACAATTATCATATGGTTTCACTCATATGTGGAATATAAGAAATAGTGCTGAGGATCATAGGGGAATGGAGGGAAAACTGAATGGGAAGAAATCAAAGGGCGACCAACCATGAGAGACTCTTGACTCTGGAGAACAAACTAAGGGTTGTGGAAGGGGAGGTGGAAGGGGGATGGGATAATTGGGTGATGGGCATTAAGGAGGGCATGTGATGTGATGAGCACTGGGTGTTTTATGCAACTTACAAATCATTGAACACTACATCAAAAACTAATGATATACTATATGTTGGCTAATTGAATTTAAATAAAAAAAATAAATATGCTTTCTAAAAAAATAAAAATACTTCCTCAACATCAAAAAATATATATATATATTTGAACTACTATAAATCCACAAGCAATGGTTCAGACATGGTGCTTCTGAGGTATTTCACCCCTCCCTACCAGACCCAAGCTGCATGGAGGAGAGAATGGACTCCCCCACCTCTGTTTAAGGATCAGTAGACAGAAGGGGCCATTACTGCTGGGCTCGAGTGCTAGGAACAGGCATCCCACAGGGATGGTGAGAATGCCAGAGGTCTGAGGGGTGAAGCAAGTGGCATTAAAGAAATCCCTGATGTCATATTGGCACTGCTGACAGATGTACTGCCACCCACCCATCATTCCCACATGCTAGATGAGCCCATTCAAGCCTGGTCCTTCACAACAAGGTAGAAATAGAGCTGCTCTATGGCCTCTCCTGTGGTAAGCTGTGACTTGAAGTCAGATCGCCAAAGCTTGTCCAGGAAATCCAAGACCTCAGGGCTGATGAGGTTCTGGTTTCCATTGTGGACAAAGTGTTCCCATTGCATACAGGAACATTTGTCCAAAATATAATTGAAAGGTGGATCTAATTCCATGTTATATTTGTCAATATAGTCATACAACATATGTAATCTTCTGACCTCAGAACCTTGGCTATCTTCACTGACTGATTGTAATTGTTATGTCCATGGAAAAATGGATCCTTCCAGAAGATCATACTTGCCAGCATACAACCCAAGCTCCACATATCCAACCTATGTATAATTGTACCTCTGATAGTCTAAAGAAGCTCAAGACCCTTGAAATATCAGGAAGCAACTTGGAAATTATATTCTTGACCAGGATGGTAAAATTCAGCCAAACCCCAGTCTATTAGCTGTAGCTTTCTGTGCCCATGACCAGTCATAACATTATGGAGTTTCATTTCTCTGTGCATAATTCCCATGCTGTGACAATACTCTGGGGCCTTCAGAATCTCACACATGTAAAATCAAGTATCATAGTCTGTTAACATCTGGCACAATTGCTTGAAGTCTGTGTTATTCACATGTTCAAAAACGGAGGCAAGATTTTATGACACAGCATCTTTCACAATGCCTGCCAGTGTGATGATGTTGGGATTGCCTCATAAATTCTCCAAAATTTGATTTTCTTTGTCTTTATTGGATTGAGAATATTTTTTAAAGATGTATTTATTTATTTATTTGAGAGAGAGAGAGAGAGAACATAAGCAGGGAGGAGGGGCAGAGGGAGAGGGAGAAGCAGTCTCCTTGCTGAGCAGGGAGCCCAATGTGGGGCTCGATCCCAGGACCCTGGGATCATGACCTGAGCTGGAGGCAGATGCTTAACCAACTGAGCCACCCAGATACCCTGGACTGAGAATTTTAACAACTTTTTCATTATTTGTAATGTCAATGTTGGCATTGGTCTGACATATCAGACAGGGTGGCCAACAAAGTTGGACTTGATGTTTGGAGACCTGGCAGCCCCCAGATTCAGAAGCCTCTCGGGGCAAGACCTCGTCTCAGACCTGTTTTCTTCACGCTGTGGTGGAAGCCGCAGTGGCATTTCTGAAACCTTAACTTTGAACTTCAGTTTAGTTAACTCTCCTTCTATCCCCAAATCATTCTTTTTATTAGTAGACCTGTTTTACAAAAACTAACTCATATATCCACACCTATGTTGTGATTGTTCACCTCCCATACTGACTTCCTCTTCCTGGTTTTTGCCTCAGTGAAAAGTCCCTGTAGTCACCCAGTTGTGCAAATGACAGACTTGGGAATTGCCCCACAGCCAGTCAAGGCCCATCACCTATAGCTCAAATCAGGTTGTGCCATTTCCACTGATGGTTTTCTATTACCATGAGGTGTGGTGACCAGCCATGTGGTGTGTCAAAGACAGAGGGGGTTCCTAACATGTGGGCCTGTCAACCTTAAAATCAGGATGGTCTTGGGAAACTGGTCCCTGTTTGCTTGAGATAGAGAGGTTTCTGGGGATGTAGTACTCTCAGTGCTGAAACTGGGAAAATCTAAAGCAAACTGGGGCAAGTTGCTCACTGTAGTTTTAGGACTAAGTGGTTAACGTTCCTGAACGCCCCACCCCTTTTTTCTTCTGTTCTCCAAGTTCTGTTCTATGAACGTGTCATCCAGCTTTGCCACCTCAGGGCCTTTATGCTCTTTCTGTTCCTCTTCCTTTTCCTGTAGATTGATTATCTCTTCCCAACCATCAGATTTTAGCTAAATATGATTTCCTCAGAGAAATTTCCCTGATATCCCAGACCAGGGCAGATCTCCCTGTGATATTCTTTCTTATTATTTGTGCACTTCTTAATGGCATCTATTAGAATAATAATTATGCTATTCAATGTGTGTCTCTCTGGCTGAGATGTAAACTCCTTGAAGGTGGGGACCACATGCACATGTGATTCTTCAACATGGTCCCCAGCGCTTGGCACAGTGTCTGTCACAAGTTAAGTGTGCATGGGTTATTTGTTGAATGAATGTCTCCTTTTACCATCTTATGATTATAATGTTTATTTCCACAGTCATAATAGTTCCACAGCAAAATGGTCAGGTGGCCCTATTTTCTATAACATATATTTAATCAAATTATGTTGCAAGTACCTGGAATAATTGGCCCCTCCCTTTGTTTGCATTACATTCTTTCAGCAAATCAAACGGACTGAATGACACAATCCTCCCTCCTAAGGGTTACGCTCTAGGGAAAACTATGGTCACAGAAATGTCTGTAACCATATGAGCTGTTATCCATTAGGTAGCCTCTTTTTTATCCTGTGTGCAGTTTGAAGCAAGACTGTGCATTTCAAGAAATCTGAAAAATAGATCCACTCCATCCCCTATCACTAAATGAGTATTTTACTGAAGATACCATGGATTCATGAAGAAGAGGAATCACACTGCAAGCCTTATAGTGGGAACTCAAGCAACTATTACAAGAGATGGCTCTATTCTTCTCCCCTAGGTGTCCCTCTCTTGATGTCATTTTCCCCACCCCTTTCATCCCTCACTGTGGCCACTAAAGTGTTGCTCCAGGATAATTCAGGCCCTTCCCATACTCTGCACACCTCCCACAATAAAGCAAAACCCTGGACATCAATGTTCTGCCCTTGTGTGCATGCGTATACACAAGGGGAGGGTGGAGCAGAGTCGTGTGGTGGATGGAGAGCGTTATCTTGCCAGGTGGGAGGAGCAAGATGGCGGAGGAGTAGGCGACCTAAATTTCATCAGGTCCCAGGAATTCAGCTACATAGGGATCAAACCATTCTGAATACCTACGAACTCAACAGGAGATCGAAGAAAAGAATAGCAGCAACTTTTTGAACAGAAAAGCAACCACTTTCTGGAAGGTCTCTTCTGATTTGTTTAGTGTATATTTTTCTGGGGTCATTGTTACCCTGTTAGCATTTTGTTCTCTCATTCATCTATTCTCCTCTGGACAAAATGACAAGACAGAAAAAATCATCTCAAAAAAAGAACAAGAGGCGGGTGCCTGGGTGGCTCAGTTGGTTAAGCGACTGCCTTCGGCTCAGGTCATGATCCTGGAGTCCCGGGATTGAGTCCTGCATTGGGCTACCTGCTCAGCAGGGAGTCTGCTTCTCCCTCTCCCGCTCCCCCTTCTTCTGCTCTTTCTGTCTCTCACTCTCTCTCTCAAATAAATAAATAAAATCTTAAAAAAAAAAAAAAAAGAACAACAGGCAGTACTGACTGCCAGGGACCTACTCAATAGGGACATTAATACAATGTCGGACCTAGAGTTCAGAATGACAATTATTAAGATACTAGCTGGGCTTGAAAAAAGCATGGAAGTTATTAGAGAAACCCTTTCTGGGGAAGTAAAAGAACTAAAATCTAACCAAGTCGAAATAAAAAAGGCTATTAATGAGGTGCAATCCAAAATGGAGGCTCTAACTGCTGGGATAAATGAGGCAGAAGAAAGAATTAGTGATATAGAACACCAAATGATGGAAAATAAAGAAGCTGAGAAAAAAAAGAGATAAATAACTCCTGGATCATGAGGGTGGAATTTGAGAGATAATTGATACCATAAGATGAAACAATATTAGAATAATTGGGATCCCAGAAGAAGAAGAAAGAGAGAGAGGGGCAGAAGGTATATTGGAGCAAATTATAGCAGAGAACTTCCCTAATTTGGGAAAGGAAACAGGCATCAAAATCCAGGAGGCACAGAGAACCCCTCTCAAAATCAATAAAAATAGGTCAACACCCCGACATCTAATAGTAAAACTTACGAGTCTCAGAGACAAAGAGAAAATCCTGAAAGCAGCTCGGGACAAGAGATCTGTAACCTACAAAGGTAGAAACATTATATTGGCAACAGACTTATCCACAGAGACCTGGCAGGCCAGAAGGGACGGGCATGATATTTATTCAGAGCACTAAATAAGAAAAATATGCAGCCAAGAATATTATATCCAGCTAGGCTGTCATTGAAAATAGAAGGAGAGATAAAAAGCTTCCAGGACAAACAAAAACTAAGGGAATTTGCAAACATGAAACCAGCCCTACAAGAAATCTTGAAAGGGGTCCTCTAAGCAAAGAGAGAGCCTAAAAGCAACATAAACCGGAAAGGAACACAGAAATATACAGTAACAGTCACCTTACAGGCAATACAATGGCACTAAATTCCTATCTTTCAATAGTTACCCTGAATGTAAATGGGCTAAATGCCCCAATCAAAAGACACAGGCTATCAGATTGGATTAAAAAACAAGGCCCATCGATATGCTGTCTGCAAGAGACTCATTTTAGACCAAAAGACACCCCCAGATTGAAAGTGAGGGGGTGGAAAACCATTTACCATGCTAATGGACACCAAAAGAAAGCTGGGGTGGCAATCCTTCTATCAGACAAATTAGATTTTAAACCAAACACTATAATAAGAGATGAGGAAGGACACTATATCCTAGTTAAAGGGTCTATCCAACAAGAAGATCTAACAATTGTAAATATCTATGCCCCTAACATGGGAGCAGCCAATTATATAAGCCATTTCATAACAAAAGTAAAGAAACACATCGACAACAATACAATAATAGTAGGGCACTTTAACACCCCCCTCACTGAAATGGACAGATCATCTAAGCAAAAGATCAACAAGGAAATAAAGCCGATAAATGACACACTGGACCAAATGGACTTCACAGACATATTCAGAACATTCCATCCCAAAGCAGCAGAATACACATTCTTCTCTAGTGCCCATGGTACATTCTCCAGAATAGATTACATCCTAGGTTACAAATCAGGTCTCAATCGGTACCAAAAGAGTGGGATCATTCCCTGCATATTTTCAGACTACAATGCTTTGAAACTAGAATTCAGTCACAAGAGGAAAGTCAGAAAGAACTCAAATACATAGAGGCTAAAGAGCATCCTACTAAAGAATGAATGGGTCAACCAGGAAATTAAAGAATTAAAAAAAATTCATGGAAACCAATGAAAATGAAAACACAACTCTTCAAAATCTTTGGGATGCAACAAAGGTAGTCCTAAGAGGAAAGTATATAGCAATACAAGCGTTTCTCAAGAAACAAGAAAGGTCTCAAATACACAACCGAACCCTACACCTAAAGGAGCTGGAGAAAGAACAGCAAATAAAGCCTAAACCCAGCAGGAGAAGAGAAATAATAAAGATCAGAGCAGAAATCAATGAAATGGAAACCAAAAGAATATTAGAACAGATCAACGAAACTAGGAGCTGGTTCTTTGAAAGAATTAACAAGATTGATAAACCCCTGGCCAGACTTATCAAAAAGAAAAGAGAAAGGACCCAAATCAACAAAATCTTCAATGAAAGAGGAGAGATCACAACCAACACCAAAGAAACACAAACAATTATAAGAACATATTATGAGCAACTCTATGGCAGCAAATTAGATAATCTGGAAGAAATGGATGCATTCCTAGAGGTGTATCAACTACCAAAACTGAACCAGGAAGAAATAGAAAACCTGAACAGACCTATAACCACTAAGGAAATTGAAGCAGTCATCAAAAATCTCCCAACAAACAAGACCCCAGGATCAGACAGCTTCCCAGGGGAATTCTACCAAACATTTAAAGAAGAATTAATACCTATTCTTCTGAAACAGTTCCAAAACAGAGAAATGGAAGGAAAACTCATTTTATGAGGCCACCATTACCTTGATCCCAAAAGCAGATAAGGACCCCATCAAAAAGGAGAATTACAGACCAATATCCCTGATGAACATGGATGCAAAAATTCTCACCAAAATACTAGCCAATAGGATTCAACAGTACATTAAAAGGATTATTCACCACGACCAAGTGGGATTTATGCCTGGGCTGCAAGGGTGGGTCAACATCTGCAAATCAATCATTGTGATACGATACATTAATAAAAGAAAGAACAAGAACCATATGATCCTCTCAATAGATGCAGAAAAAGCATTTGACAAAACACAGAATCCTTTCTTGATTAAAACTCTTCAGAGTATAGGGATAGAGGTATAGGGATACCTCAATCCCTATCCCTATTTTATGATACTTCAATATTATAAAAGCCATCTATGAAAAACCCACAGCAAATATCATTCTCAACCAGGAAAAACTGAGAGCTTTCCCCCTAAGGTCAGGAAATGGCAGGGATGTCCACTATCACCACTGCTATTCAACATAGTATTAGAAGTCCTAGCCACAGCAATCAGACAACAAAAGGAAATAAAAGGCATCCAAATCAGCAAAGATGAAGTCAAACTCTCACTGTTTGCTGATGATATGATACTTTATGTGGAAACCCCAAGACTCCACCCTGACACTGCTAGAACTCATACAGGAATTCAGTAAAGTGGCAGGATATAAAATCAATGCAGAGAAATCAGTGGCATTCCTATACACCAACAATAAGACAGAAGAAAGAGAAATTAAGGATTCGATCCCATTTATAATTGCACCCAAAACAATAAGAGACCTAGGAATAAATCTAACCAAAGAGGCAAAGAATCTGTACTCAGAAAACTATAAAATACTCATGAAACAAATTGAGGAAGATACAAAGAAATGGAAAATGTTCCATGCTCATGGATTGGAGGAACAAATATTGTGAAGATGTCAGTGCTACCTAGAGCAATCTACACATTTAATGCAATCCCCATCAAAATACTACCCACTTTTTTCAAAGAAATGGAACAAATCATCCTAAAATTTGTATGGAACCAGAAAAAACCCCGAATTGCCAGAGGAATGTTGAAAAAGAAAAGCAGGGCGCCTGGGTGGCTCAGTTGGTTAAGCGACTGCCTTCGGCTCAGGTCATGATCCTGGAGTCC